>NW_006160136.1:558854-621110 GCF_000334495.1 Tupaia belangeri chinensis
AAGAGATAGAAAGTGAAAAATCCCCCCCCCCCCAAAGCAGTACGGCTGCTCCACAGTCCCTTCTCCATTCCTCTCTCGATATTTTGGGCACACATGCACATGTACCAGGCGTGAGTTTTAAGCAGCCGGGTCCAGGACTCGAACCATGGTCGACTCTGTGGAAGTCCAGCGATGTAACCATTACACCTTCAGCTGTTCCCCAAGCCAGTACTTTTCTCATTCATCCAGCGGCCACTTTGTGGAGCTCTTGTCTATACCAGGCACTGTGCTGAGCACCATATAAGCTGTCAGGTGCTCACTTTCACCCTCCATCTGTCATAAGGCCTCCGGAATTGCATGCTCCCTGCAAAGTTTTCTTGCTGAAAAGTTTCTACTACCACGTGGAAGGCAAATGATTGCTTAAATTTGTAAGGATGATCTTTTTAAAAATTGAAAAAGATTTATCTGGAAAAAATACTTTCTACTTTAAAAAGTGAGAGACAACATGAGAGGATTTAAAAATCAATGATTTGGATTTATTTTGCTTGGTTGAAGGGTGATGTAAGGGGAAAACACAAGGCCTCTCAATAATTCATTGTCATCTCCAAGGGTGGTGATAAAGCACAGTGTGAGGAAATGCTCTCTAGGAACCAACAATAAATAAATAAATACTACATACCCTCCTCCATGCACTCCTCAGGGTGGCAAGACCAGAATTATAAATGTTCAATCAATGAGTGTGTATTAAACATTTATCTAAAACAGGATTCATTTTACCAAAAAGTTGCTGAAACCTTTAATGGACTTCCTCTTCCATGTGACTGTAATGCTGGCATGATTCTTAGGCCATAATTCTCTGACAATGGGCAAATTGACCTCCATGAGAAATTTATGCTTACTTTTTTTTTTGAAAGAGATTTTTGCTATAGGGCATGTGTGCTCACCAGAGAGTCAGAAAGAGACAGAAAGTGAGAAATCACCCCCAGGGGGCATGGCCACATCATTATCCCTTCTCCATTCTCCTCTTGGGATTTTGGGCATGCATGCACATGCACCCAGTGTGAGTTTTAGGCCGCCAGGTCAAGGCTTCGAACCACAGTTGAATATGTGGGAATCCAACGACATAACAATTACACCACTTGCTGGTCCCGTAAATTTACGATTACTTTTAAATGAAGGATAAAACACCAATAATGTCAAATATCTTGTGTAATATCTTGTCCCCACAAAAAATGCAAGTTTTTTTTTTTGTCATCTCTGATTTAAAGTTTAATTTGACAGAATTTGAAGTATTTGCCTCAATCACCTAATAAGTGGCCAGGTTCTGATAGTACCTGATATTTGATGCCAGAATCGAGGGTGGTCAAATGAAATAGGAAGAGAGAGTGAAAATGCAATTCATTTTTCTCCTTCATGATCTAGTCCTTAATCCAATGATTATGCTTACCTCACCAAGTGTCAACTTTAATGCAAATACATTTGAGTTTACTTAGTTACAGATAGAATAACACCTATGGATAAATAGAACCAAAGAGAAGCAATAATGAGGAATAGTCAGAGGGATATTAAACTTTCATTAGCACATGGGCATGTCATTTAATTACAGACCAGAAATGAACTATAATCCAGGTTACTGCAAGCACAAGCAAAAATTCGAAACCGAATAAGTTACAAAATTCAGCCTAAAATAGTAAACCTTGTGAGGAAGTCAACCATCTTTGTCAGTTTGTTTCACTGCGATATACTAAGACTCTGAATGATTCTTAGATGATCATTTATATTTATTTCATATCTATTAAGCAAGTCATTAAATCGGTGAATGAACATTTTGAAAGCATGTCAAATTCTGTTTCTAAAAAAGTAATTGTATGTATCAATCATTTTTTCCAAACTCGATGTTCTCTCACTGCAGATGGCTAATGACACCCTACATTACTTTAAATGTTTATTTAAACTTAATCTGACCCATTACACAGCAGTCAGGTTCTACTCTCTTTAGCTAGTTGTGTCTGTGACTAAGTTGGAAATCAGTTAAGAATTGTAAGTGCATTGCATATACTGTGAAGCTGAGTGTCATTAATGTGACTTAGGTGCTGATTCAGAGATACCTGATTCTTCTTGTGTTCTTCTTAATGAATGACATTGTATACATTCAAATGATTTACACCTTATACATCTCTAGATTTTGTTGGTAGGCTACTGAGATAACCCCCCTTGGTTGTTTCTTATCCCTCCTTGTCTAGGAGGATCTAAAATCCACACGCCTTGGGCCTTGAACCATGAATGTGAATGGCTTTTCAGGCTCAGGACTGTGTAATAATTTGAGATCATCAGTGAATCATGGATCTAGAAAGTACTGCTTATTCCTGAACAGATTCTTTGTTTGCCTTGAAACCTCATAGTTTAGAAGATTCATCTTGTGTATGTACACATGACCTAGAATAGCCCTTGTCGGGGAGGAATCAACATCCTTGTCAGCTGATTTCACCTCAATATACTAAGCTATGTTTATGCCTGTTAGATAGCGCTCTGCAAATTATGGGGTTGTCGGGAAACTCATGACACATTTTTGCATAGTAAAACATAGAAAAATATGTCTTGACTTCCCAGACAACCTAATATAAGGAGCAGGGTAAAGATAAAGAGAAAATAGTAATAATAATAATAATAATAATGTGCTAAAGGGGATGTAGGAAATGAGTTATATTCATTTCTTTCTCGCAGGGCCTCCTTGTAAAAGCACGCACGTTATGGTAGTGCAACTCCGTGCTACTCGTTCTAAACTCATGAATACTATTGGTTTGAGGCTGTAAGTTATTTGTCGACATGGGGATTTTTAATTTTGTTACTACTGGACCCTATCAGATCTCCAGGCTACAAATGACTTCTCATAGGGATTGTTTCTCTACTTGCCTCTTTCATCCTTTTTGTTGTTGTTTAGTGGGAATTAGGAAAGACCAGACGGAGAGTGAATGAAATGGCATCACTAGTCCTTTCTCTGTCTCTCGCCACCATTGTAAGTGCTTGTTAGTAATCCAGGATTTCCTGGGCGAGGAGAAAACAATATAGATAGGTGTGCGTAGTTTCACAAAATGTGAGAGCCAGTCTCCCCATGAAATTCATCTACAATCCTGGAAATCCATCTGACACACACTCCATCTCTGTACACCTCAAGGCTGAGTATTTATTTAAAATATATCTTTGTATTTTCCTGATGAACTGCACATATGACAGGCAAGATAAAATAGTACATTTATTTTCCCTAATGCAATGGTCCTTTCATAACGGAATATGTGGCTGACTTGTTTGCTCATTAATTCCTAGCTTCCTGAACCACAGCATTAATTCAATGAGATGAAGAACCTTGTCTGTTTTGTTCACTGTTGTATCTATAACCTAAAACTGTATTTTGAATATAAACTCAGCGCATGTTGGCAGAATTAATTAGTTGACAAATGAGAACAGAATTTGCTTCTAGTCAATTGCCCATCATTAGGAAGCTATATGATCTTGGGCATATTTGTAAAAATCTTTTGAATTCATCTTTCCCGTCTGTAAAAGGGGCCAGCTGTGAAGTTCTATTTCAGTTCTAGCATTCTGTGCTTTATTAGCAAGCAACAATGTCTGGTTAATTCATTGTTTCCCTCATTGATTGATTCCATAGAAAATAACGGAATTCCACAAATGAGAATACAGTTGTGTTAACACCTACCCAGTGCCAGCCTGATTTGAATAAAATACAGTTCCTTCCTTCCTTCCTTCCTTCCTTCCTTCCTTCCTTCCTTCCTTCCTTCCTTTCGAGAGGTTTTTACTATAGGGCACATGCACTTGCCAGAAAGACAGAGAGAGAGAGAGAGGCAGAAAGCGAGAAATCACCTTCCAGGGGAGATGGCCATGCCACAATCCCTTCTCCATTCTCCTCTCGGGATCTTGGGCACGCATGCACATGTGCCTGGCGTGAGTTTAAGCCACCAGGTCTGCGACTTGAACCATGGTCAACTATATGGGAGTCCAGCGACATAGCCATTATGCCAACTGCTGGCCCCAATACAATACAGTTTCTATCCTGGTCAGTTTTAGAGAGATAGAAAATGTCTATAGCTCTGTAAGAGTAAGAGATAACCAATATGCTTAGCAAGTTTTCACATGTAAGTGATACATATGTTGAATCTTGAGTGGGAATTTTCCAGTCTAAGAAGGAGGAACATTTAGAGAAAATGATTCCACGAGGATGGAACATGAAATTATGAAATGGCATGTGGACGTGAAAAGTGGGAAATTTTCCTCAAGCCTTGAACATAGACTATTTGTGGTGGGGCAATTTAAAATGAAACTAGAGAGGCAAGATGGAGTAAATTCTAATAAAGTATCCATGTTCAACTGAAGCATTTAAATGTTACTCACTAGGGTATAATTGTCTAATACAATGCAATCATTTTACTGGGGATGAAATGGAATGTAAGTAACTTGGTCAAGGCCATATCTCCTGAATGTCAAAGCTAGAATCTGAGTAAAATCTTTGACCCCAGAGGACATTCCTCTACTGTACCATGCAGGCCCCATCCAGTTGACTAGTTGAATAAAAGGGTTATTGAGAATCTAAAGAAAGTCTAAATGCCAGCCTAATGAAAGTCTCATGCTCATGTTGGTTAAATCTTTCACGAGATCTTGGCAGGATATTTGCTTCTAAA
Source organism: Tupaia belangeri chinensis (assembly GCF_000334495.1). Classification (NCBI taxonomy): domain Eukaryota; kingdom Metazoa; phylum Chordata; class Mammalia; order Scandentia; family Tupaiidae; genus Tupaia; species Tupaia belangeri. Next base: position 563,525 of record NW_006160136.1, read on the forward strand.
GAGAGATGCGGAAAAGGGTATGCGTAGCTGGGAGAGAATGAGAAATAGACGAAGCAGTGTTCAGTGCAAATGAAAAATTTGTAAGTAAATCTGGTTGTTTAGCCAGAGAGGTCTACAACTCTGTTCTAGTATATGGTGAAATATATAAATGTACCTTTTATAATGTATGTACATATAGCATTAGTATATAAAATGCATTAATCTCTATTTTACCTATATCTCATTGGGAAGGATGCAAAGAAAGGGAGAGGAAGGAAGTGACAGAGGGTAAAAAAGAGAGGCATGTCAAAAGATTATCCAGAAATTAATTTTATCTCTTATTTCATTGGCAACAAAAACTCCCTGGCATCTAGAAAGATGGAACATGAGGTATTTCCCTGAAATTTGAGACGGGCTAACACTATTGCTTGCTGCTGACATGTTCTGCTTTTCCCCAAAACGTTTACAGAAGCTGCAAGGTTTAGATGGATGGAACCTTCACTCTAGCCTATAAGTAACTAAGCAGATGAAAAAATATAGAGATGCAAGTTGGCATTGGGGTTGTAACAACCCAATCGATCAAATAAGTGCCATCGAAAATTGCTGCAAATGTGGGATTTTTGGTAGGCCTGTACGTTGGAGAAGTTAGTCATCTGGATCTTTGAAATTATTTGTTGTACAAAAGTTCTTGTTGCAATATCAATTGTCATGATACATATCTTGTGTTCAGGTCATTTGGTCATCTTGGATGATATAGTCCAGTCTTCGAGTTGGAGATTCTGGTATTGTTTCCCAGAACTTCTTTAGTTATTTAGCAGTTCTTTCACAGATATTCTTTGCTCAGGGAAAGTCCTGATTTATCAAAGAGAGCAGTGAAATTAAGGACATAATGATGAATTGCTTCTCATTCATTCATAAATGGAGTTGAGCTAATGCTCAACTCAGCTCCAAGATAAGAAGACATTAAAGAAGCTTCAAACATAGATGGTCAAAGCTGTTTCAAGTTAGTGATCCATACACAGAAGGAAAAAACTAGATCCCTATCTAATATCATATAAAAAATGTTAACTCAGGGCCAGGAGGTGGTGTGGTGGTTAAGGTGCTGGGCACTCTCACATGGCTGGCTACAGTTCAAGTCCTGGACCTGGTGGCTGATTTTCTCACTTTCCCTCTCTCTGAACATCTCTCTCTCTTCTCTCAATCTCTCTCTCTCTCTCTCTCTCTCTCTCTCTCTCTCTCTCTCTGGTCAAATTAAAATAAATGAATGAATGAATAAAATTAAATAAATTTAAAAAAATACTTTAAAAAACTTAACTCAAAATATACATAAGACCTGCGACTGTGAGATTTTTTAAAGAAAACTCCAGATAATGATTCTTTTAGCTAAGTTTTCAAAAGTACAGGCAACAAACAAAATAAACAAATCAAATTGCATTATACTAAAGAGCTTTTACACAGTAAATAATCCACAAAGTGAAGAAATTACCTGTGAATGGAAGAAAATATTTTCAAGCTGTATTCTTAACAAGAGATTAATAAGCAAAATATAAAAGAAACTCAAACAACTAACTAGCCCCTCTCCCCAAAATGTATTTATAAATGGTCAGTGGGATGGACCAGCAGGTGGAGGTTAAGGTCTCTGGATCCCACGTAGCCAACTCTACAATTCAAGCCCCAGAACTGTCAACCTGAAAGTTACACCAGGCATGTGTGTGTGAGTGTCCAAAATCTCAAGGAGAAGGAAGAAGGAGTTGAAGTGTGGCCATCACCTCTGGGAGATCATTACTCACTCTCTCACTGTCTCTCTATCTCTGTCTCCCTCCAGCACCCTATAACAAAAACAAAAAGGCGTGGGTCTGCACATACAGGTCTCAGAAGCAGACATTAAAATGGTCAACAAATACATGAAAAATACTTAACGTCACTAAGCATCAGGGAAAGGGAGATCAAAACCCTGATGGTGAAGTATCAGCTCACTTTAGAATACGCACTGTGAATAGTATTTCAGTGAACATGGGAGCGCGCATATCTCTTTGAGGGACCAGCACTTCGTGTAATGAACAAAGAAAAAAAGAATAAAAGAATAACAAGTGCTAGTGAGGATGCACACAAAGGGGAAGGCTTGTACACTGTTGGTAGGACTGTAAATTAGTACAGCTATAATGGAAGACCGTGTGGCACTTTCTCAAAATCTAAAAATAGAAGTACCTTATAATCCAACAATCCCACTACTTTTTATGTATCCAAAAGAATGGAAATCTGTATTTCAAAGAGATCTTTGTTTTTTGATGGTTTGTTTTTAACTCTGTTCTTTTAAGTGAGAAATCACCCCCAGGGGGGATGGCCACACTGCAATCCCTTCTCCTCCATTCTCCTCTCGGGATCTTGGACACGCACACACGCACCCAGCGTGATTTTAAGCCACTGGATCCAGGACTCCAACTGCAGTCGTCTACATGGGAGTTCAGTGACATAGCCACTATACTAACTGCTGGTCCCTCAAAGAGATATTTGCACTCTCATGTTCATTGAAATACTATTCACAGTAAGCACAATATAGAGTCAACTTAAGTGTGCATCAGTGAATGAGTGGATAATGAAAATGTGGCATATATGTACACAGTAGAATATTATATAGCCCCCAAAAAGGATGGCATTCTGTCATTTGTAGAAACATGAATGAGCCTAGTGGAAATAATAATAAGTAAAATAAGTCAGGCACAGAAAGACAAATACCACATGTTCTCAGTTAGCTTTTCTTATTAATTTAATAAGCTAAAAGGTTTATCACAGAGTGGAGACTCGAGGGACAGACAGTGGCATAGTGGTAATCCAAGTGAACCATATGGGAAAGTCCCAAGTCCATTTCCCAAGCCCTCCTTGTTCACGCCTGGTGTGAAGCAGCAGACCTGCCATCTGGGCTGGCAAGGATTGACATGAAAACCTCATTGCGGGTGACTCTTTCTGTTTCTTCCTCATGGAAGAAATAAATAAATATTTAAAAAAGGAAAGTAGACAGTGGAATGGTAGATACCAGAATTGGGTAGGGGAGGGCACACTAGGGAGAACTTGGGTATCACATTTACAATTGCAGTTGGAAAAGGGGAATGAGTTCTAGACTTCAATAACCCAGTAGGATAACTATAACTAATAACAACTGTAATGTATATGTGAAGAGAGCTACAAGAGAAGATTTCACATGTTCACACCACAAACTAACACCGAATGTTTCAAATGGTAGATACATTTATTCCCTGATTTGATCGTTGTGCATTGTATTGAAAAATTACACCGTACCTCACAAATATATACAGCTACTGTATGCCAATTAAACATTTTATTTGGAAAAGAGAAGCCTTTTAAATATACATCATCTTCATCTAACTCTACCAAATAAGCAAACTTTCCAAATTGTCAGGCCTTTGACTTTTTTCTGAGTTGTCTGGATGACAAAACGCACTTGGAGTTTCTCCCAGTTCAATACTCGTCTTTAAATGCAATTCCTCCATGCATCGTAAAATGAGCATGTATCGAAACTTCATAAATAGTCCCTGTAGCTTTCATAGCACATTGAGACAAACCACGCTAATACTTTTCTATTTAATGCCAATGGCATACTAGGAAGGAAAAAAAAAAAAAAACCTGGAAGGAAAGACTTTTTCCTCAAGTCAATTTGAAACATCCTTCTTCATTTTAAATATTTCATGGCATTAATTTTTCAAAGCAACAAAACAAACATTCATCAAGTGAAACTGAGCATGACCCCCTTCAGATGGGTACATCTGTCGCGTTCCTGCTGTGTCTCTGAATAATTCATTTTAATACATTTAAAGTATACACTTCATTAAAATGAGCTACCAGCGTTTATGTGCAAAATTTACATTGATGGGAACAAAACTAAAAGCTGTTAGAAGGTTGACCCTGGAATTATGTTAGTCTTTGTGATTTATATCTGTCTCTGTTTGCTTCTACAAAGATGGTATCCAGGCATCGCCTCACCCACTGGCTCGTTGAGAGTGTTACTTATTTCAGCCAGTCTTAGCCAGGATACATGGTGACCCATTTTCCCCACAGCCTTTGTCCCTCATGAACACCTTCAGTGAGATTTGTAGTCACTGCTTATCCATTTTTGCCCCCTCTGCTCACATCACATCATGGATGCACATGTAGACTGAATGGTATTAAGGAATCAAGACCAAAGCAGACAATGCTAAACAGTTGTAACTTTTAGAAAATTAATCACCTTGAGTTCATCTGATACAGTTCTAGAAAAAACAAACAAGCAAACAAACAAACAAAAACACACACAAAAAAAACCCTTCAGTTTTATGTACTCCCTACCCCTCTTCATACTGATAGTCTACATGGTTTGGGGGGAAGGCTTCAATTTTTTTATTTTTTATTTTTTATTTTTTACCATTTTAGATCTCTCCTTCCCCCCCATCTCTATGATATGTATTTTTTTAAAAAAAGAATTATTTATTTTATTTTATTTCTTCTTATTATTTTTAGTTTGACCAGAGAGAAACAGAGAAAGAAAGAGAAAGTGAAAAAACAGGCCACCCGGTCCAGGACTCAAACGGCAGTCGGCCATGTGGGAGTCCAGCGCCCTTACCCACCATGCCACCTGCCGGTCCCAACATGTCTTAAACGTAGAAATATTGGAAGGGAAAAAGAAAGGAGGAGAAGATAGAGTTTAGTTGTTAAAGACACAGAATTAAGTTTTCCCTTTAAAGGATCTTGTTTTCTATAATTAAGGGGCGAAAAAAACCCCTACTTTTTCTATGACAGGTAACATTTCAATGAGATAGAATCAAATAATAAAATAATTTATGCGTTGTTGTCTGCACATGACTATATTAGAGTATTTGGCAGTTATGACTATTACTACTTATTTGGAAAAAAAGTTTTTGCATCATCAAGTCATCAGATTTTGAGTGCTATGTGCAAGAACTATAACACATATTTTTGTATTAGTAATCATAGCAATGCAGTTTGAAAACTAACACTGTTTTCTGAGGAGTTAGACTAATTCATGTATGTTCACTACTTTTCCTAGTAAAAATAAAGTTTGAATGTTAAAACCCAACTTTTGGTTTTCAATGCAGAATGATTGACATCTTCCTTTGTAAAAATTGCCTTTGAGAACATACCTATTTTCCACATCACCTATTTGATGTATTGTAGGCTTTGCCACATTTTTCTAGCTCATGCAACTCTTTTGTCGGGAGAATAATCACCCGGAACTTCCTACCTCGTGTAGTACTTGTCCCTGACATGTTTCTTCCCTTCGCTAGTATGGAAGTTCCCATGTTGTACACACACACACCTGTACGTACAAGAGAGAAAGAAAAAAATGGAACATAGTGGTCATGACAGTGCTATTGAAAGACCACCATGTTGCATGTTTTCTTTCTTTATAGGAGGGTCAGCAGGTGGCGTGGTAGTTAAGGGTGCTGGACTCTCATATGGCCCACCATGGTTTGAGTCCTAAACCTGGCAGCTTTCTCACTCTCTCTCTCTCTCTCTCTCTCTCTCTCTGACTCTCTTGAGTAAAATTAAAATAAATAAATAAATAAAAGTTAAAAAAAGTATTTCTTAAAAAAGAAAAGAAAGACAGTATAGGTTATTAAGCATGCTAATAAAAGCTACTGTAGGGAAGCTTTGCTCTATTTACTTAGTGGAATCTCAAGCTAAAACTTTAATATGTGTATGTTAAAACAGCAATGAGAAGAGTGAGCAGATCTCTTGGACACCCCACTTGAAGGGCCATTGCTTGTATTCTCAGCTTTTTGGCTTGTTCAGGAAAATACCATGTAACCAGGTCCAAATGTTCTTTCGTCCTCATTTTTAGGCAAGGTCTTTTCTGCGATGAAAAAAAAAAAAAAATGGGTTTGAGGGAAAATTCCTTCTCACTGTCTTGTTTTTTTGACAGTGAATTATGGCCTTCTAGGAATTTCCGCTCTTTTTCTCCTGTCTTTTAAAGAATGAATAAAAAGATGCTAAGACTTTTGGGACTAGTCTGGTTTCAAATTCTATCACTTCTCTTTATCAGCTTCATCGTCTTCATTTTCTCAACCCTAAAATCAGTCCATTGCCTACGTTTCTGGTTCATTGTGAGAATGAAAGCAAATACATACATTCAATCAATGGACCTTGCTATGATTTTTAAAAAATCATGAGTTTAACATTCTTATTATTATTATTTTCAATGAGGGCAAGTGAGAAAGCAAGCTGCCAGGTCTGGGACTCAAACCATAGTGGGCCTTGTGAGCACGCAGTGCCTAACTGCCAAGGCACTTGCTGGCTTCAGTATGATTTTTTTTTTTTCACTTTCAAAATTTAACTGACTAGGGGCCAGCAGGTGGCATGATGGTCGAGGCATTGAACTCTCACAAAGTTAGCACAGTTTGAGTCCTGGTCCTGGCAGCTTAGCAATCACACAGTCACACTGGATATGTGTGTGCATGCCCAAAATTCTGAGAGGAGAATGGAAGAGAAGGCAGCACAGCCATCCCCCCGGTGGGTGTGGTTTTTACTTTCTCTCTCTTTCTGCCTCTGTGTTTCTGGCAAGCACATAGTCCCTATAGCAAAAATCTCTCAAAAACACAATGTTTTTTAATTGCCTATACGTTGTGCTGTCTCTGTCCTTTTCTGTCTCTTTAACTCATAGGTTTTCATTTGATTTCGAATGAGATAATGTGTACTTTGGAAGACAGAGCGTCTCTGTGTAATTTGAACATTTAGCATCTTGAATATGCAGACATGGAAGGCTTGAGTTGATTGATTGATTGCTTGATTGATTGATTGTCTCTTTCCACCTACAACATTCTTTCTCTCCTCTTCCAAACTGATTGGAAGCCGAGGTGCGAACCAGGAGCCATCAGGACCTCCCTAATTCAGTATCTGCAAAGGAATTCACTTTATGGGTTATTTGCTCACTGGGTGCTGGCCATCTACGGGACTGGGCAGTGACAGAGTTGATGTCAACCACAGATTTTCTGCTGGGACTTTTAGTAGGCTTTCTACTGTTCTCCTATTAGAGTAGCAGCAAAGGAGACTTTTAGTCCAAGGATATGCCTAAATATAGTTGTGTATAACCTATCTCAGTTCTGAGGGCAGGAAGTAAAATTATGCCCCCTCCTTTTTTTTCTTTTTTCTTTTTTTTTTTTGAGAGAGATATTTTTGCTATTGGGGAAGTGTGCTTGCCAGAGAGACAGAGAGAGGCAGAGAGAAAAAAAGTGAGAAATCAGCCCCCGGGGAGATGTATGTCCTATTTTTTTTAGTACAATATTTACCTACGTATCACCTAGTGCCATTTTAACATGCATTGTTCAAAGAGCAATTTCTGCCTCTGACAAATACTCTGTATTCACATGTCAATAAAGTGAAGAAATAATTGAAATATTTTTGCATATACTTCCATTCCATGTGTTATGTTCTATTTGTAGCAGGCTGTTTATTTTGCTTTTAATTCAGTACCTTGCATGTCAATTTCTAGTTAAATGTGAATTTGGTTGAGAGTCGAATCTAATAGATAAGCAGTGGCCTAACACAGTTAAGGCATGGGACCAGCAGATGGCATAGTGGTTACATCGCTGGACTCCCACATAGTCGATCATGGTTCAAGGCCTGGACCCGATGGCTTAAAATTCACACAGGCGCGTGTGCATGCATGCCCAAGATCCCGAGAGGAGAATGGAGGAGAAGGGATTGCAGTGTGGCCATCCCCCTTGGGGGGTGATTTCTCGCTTTCTGTCTCTCTGTCTTTGTCTTTCTGGTGAGCACATGTGCCCTATAGCAAAAGAAAACTGGATCCCACATGGCAGACCATTGCACATGGCAGACCAAGGTTGAGCCCCCAGCCCTGGCAGCTTGAAAAACACACTGTGTGTGTGTGTGTGTGTGTGTGTGTGTGTGTGTGCTCAAACTCCTGACAAGATAGAGAAAACAAGAAGAGGTTGTGAGGACTCTCTCTCTCTCTCTTTCTCTCTTATGAGCACATGTATCCTCTAGCAATTGAAAAAAAATTAAAAGATAAGAAAACGCTCCTATATCTTAAAGTTTATTTCTCCAAACTCCACACAGGCCATTGTTTTTCATTGAAAGTCTCTATTTCTGGATTCTTCCTTGTCAAAAAGCCAGTTTGTTCACTTTTCGAGCTTAAAACGAAACCTCCTCCCAGTTTGAATGATGCCTTCAAGTGACGAAATAGAACTGTGATTTTTTTTTTCCCCCTGATCTACGCATGAAGATGTCAGTCCCTTTATAGGGTATAAACAACAGTGTACCTAACTACAGTTTATCATACTTTCTGTGTGTGTGTGTGTGTGTGTGTGTGTGTGTGTGTGTGTGAGAGAGAGAGAGAGAGAGAGATGTGTGTACGGTAAACTTCTGTTGAAAGTCTCGGAGAAAACTACTAAATCAGTTTAATTCTCTATCCTGAAATTACTACTAGTAGTGTTACATCCATTTTGCTTATTACTGGTTCTGGGACTGCGTGCTTGAATTTCTAAGTACATCAAAAGTAGACAAATATTGGGACCAGCAGTTAGCGTAATGGCTGTGTCACTGGACTCCCAAGTAGTTGACCGTGGTTCGCATCCCGGACCTGGTGGCTTAAACTTATGCTGGGTGCGTGTGCGTGCGTGCCCAAGATCCCGAGAGGAGAATGGAGGAGAAGGGATTACAACGTGGCCATCCCCCCTGGGGTGATGTCTCGCTTTCTGTCTCTCTGTCTCTCTCTGTCTGGCGAGCACACGCGTGCTATAGCAAAAAAAAAAAAAAAAAGCTCTAAAAGAAAAGACAAATATTGGGACCAGAGATGGAGTAGCAGTTATGTCACATGGCTGGCTGCAGTTCAAGTCCTGGAACTGGTGGCTTCCTGATTATGCCAGGTGTGTGTGTGTGTGTGTGTGTGTGTGTGTGTGTGTTCATACCCAAGATTTGAGAGGAGAATGGAAGAGAAGGGATTGTAGCACAGCCATCCCTCCTAGGGGTTGATTTTTCACTTTCCCTCTCATCATCTCTGTCTCTCTCTCTCTCTCTCCAGCGAGCACACATGCCCTAAGGAAAAAAACTCTAAAAAGCAAAACAAACAACAAAATAGAAAGATATTGTTTCTCCCGTATATATTCAAATTTGGCTGAAAATTTCTTTCCTTTCACTTTACCCTCTAATGTCTGTTTTCAGCACTCATTTTTCTCCAAAATATATTTGAAGGAAGAATGACTTTGAGAAGGAGCTGGTTTTTTCTCATTGCAGAAGCATAATGGATTCTTCAAACCTGTTTCACACACAAGTCTTATTTCTCTGAAAACCTACAGACAGAACCAGAATCCCAGAAAATAACCCAAGCAAGAAAATAGTACTAACAGTTTAAAAGAACAGAATTCATTTTTTAACCACTCATTCATTTCTTGTCATTTTAATATTGCCATGTCATTGTGCAAGTATTTCAAACCAAGTGTGACCAAATGCTTCACCCTCAAGTTCTCCCCTGGATTGTTTAAGCCAATGAAAAAGAACGTAGACTCAGGTACCATATGTGGACAGGTAATCCAAAAGTCACATCCAAACGTGTGTTTTAAACATATTTTGTTAAATGGTTGTGCTGCAAATGTAGCATTATTTTGCACTTCTACTTGACCAGACGAGCTGACAGAGTTACCGTGTCTAACGGATCCAGTACAAGTTTTAAACCTGAATGGGTAAATTCCATACTCAGACTTAATACAGAGTCCACACATAAAATCTGAAATTCTTTGCAGCAAGGCAAGCTAGAGAGAAGATTGCTTTAGTCTCTACACCGGGTCTGTAGAATTCAGCTTAGTATATCATGGCTTGTTAATAATTATTACAGGGTATGGGGCTGGCAGGGGGTAAGGTGTTTAAGGGTGCTGGACTCCTACATGGCCAACTGTGGTTCAAGTCCTGGACCTGGTGACTTGCCCTCTCTCTCTCTCTCTCTCTCTCTCTCTTTCTCCTTCTCTGGTCTAATTAATTAATTAATTTAATAATTTTTTTAAAAGGAAAACATAACAATTATTACAGGTAGTGTCAGATTTCTGGGTCATAGTGGATTCTCTGTCATTTTATTGAGTTTATTTTCATATCATAAATTTATTTCTTTTAGTATGCACTGATTCTTCTACGTTGAGTCCTAAATATTGATCATAAAGCAGTGCTTTTTAAGTCCATTGCTTTTTACAAATTATTGTTAGTTGCTTTTTCCAAAATGATTTGGATTCTTTTGCAAGGCATTCGAAGAAGATTTTTCCCCCAGCATTATAAATCTCAGCGTCCTAAACATCTGCATACAGTTTCAAATATCAGAATCCATCTGCTTTGACTTTATGCATTATTAATCTGTAAATTAGGTGTATGTAAAAATGGATGCTTTAATATGTGACTTGCCCTCTCTCTCTCTCTCTCTCTCTCTCTCTCTTTCTCCTTCTCTGGTCTAATTAATTAATTAATTTAATAATTTTTTTAAAAGGAAAACATAACAATTATTACAGGTAGTGTCAGATTTCTGGGTCATAGTGGATTCTCTGTCATTTTATTGAGTTTATTTTCATATCATAAATTTATTTCTTTTAGTATGCACTGATTCTTCTACGTTGAGTCCTAAATATTGATCATAAAGCAGTGCTTTTTAAGTCCATTGCTTTTTACAAATTATTGTTAGTTGCTTTTTCCAAAATGATTTGGATTCTTTTGCAAGGCATTCGAAGAAGATTTTTCCCCCAGCATTATAAATCTCAGCGTCCTAAACATCTGCATACAGTTTCAAATATCAGAATCCATCTGCTTTGACTTTATGCATTATTAATCTGTAAATTAGGTGTATGTAAAAATGGATGCTTTAATATGCCAATGGACAAGCTAAGTATGAAAACCTTTAGCAGCAGAAAAACCAATGAAGTGTCTGGCTTTCGTAATAGAGAAGGTCCAAAGGAAACTTAAAAAACCCACAAGCACCTGTAATAAAATAGTAAGAACACAAAATTGTCAGCAGCAAGATTGCTTCTCATATTACAAGAAGACAAAAACGCCACGACTTCACTAACTAAGTCGCTGTCTTTTTTTCTACTCTACATAAATCTAGCCTCTAAGCTTTCCCAAATCCCTTTTAGAATGAGACAGGGATTCTACTACTTTATAAATGAAATGAAATAAAAATATTTTATATGATCCTTGCCAAGACGTAAAATGTTATTGGAGTGTGATTTTGCACTGTGTATTAAATTTAAAATATGCATAACCTATTGACCCAATAATCCCACATGCAGAACCTTGTCTCACAGAAATAATAGCGTCTATATGTTCAGAGGTTTGTACAAAGATGTTCACCGCAGCATTGCTGGCCATATAAAACACTGGTATTGTAACTCATGTGAATTTCAATAAGAAAATCATTTCAAAAACTTTAAAATATACAATGGAATAGTATGCAGACGTTTTAATAAAAGAATGAAATAATAATATGATTTGGGGGATCAGCAGTTAGCATAATGGCTATGTCACTGGACTCCCATGTAGTCAACCACGGTTCGAGTCCCGGACCTGGTGGCTTAAACTCATGCCGAATTCATGTGAGTGCATGCCCAAGATCTGGAGAGGAGAATGGAGAAGGGATTGCGGCATGGCCATCCCCCCAGTAGGGGGTGATTTCTCACTTTCTCTCTCTCTGTCTTTCTGGCGAGTGCAGGAGCCCTGTAGCAAAAGGGGGGGGGGGGCGCCCGTGAAAAAAAACCCCCCAAAAAAAAAAAAAAAAAAAAAAAAAAAAAGAATATGATTTGGAAAGAGGCTCCACAGTGTGTAGTTATGTGAACCAAACAAGTGTCAATCACTAGAAAGAGTTCCATCCCACTACAGGAATAGAATACTATATGAAGCAGCGTGTGTGTGTGTGTGTGTGTGTGTGTGTGTGTGATATCTAACTATATTTGTTTGGGTAATGGGAAAAATACCTTTTTCCCTTTCTAAATTATAATCCTTTTGCTCCTTTTTTCTTCCTACAATTTAATGCTACATTGCAGTCCCTGCCCCCTTCCCCACTAAGTAAAATTGGCTCCGTTACTTGCAAAACCAAGAATAGGTTTTCCAAAATCAGTGTATCCAGAATTTGAGCCAAAGTTGTGATAACCCACATCCGACATTAATTTGATGGACTAGTTACCCTTGTACCAGGTTTACTATATTAAAACAAAATATAGAGACCCACGGCTTACGGCATGGCATTGAACTCGCATTATTCATTGCAAACACAATTAATTACTTGGAAAGAGGCTCCACAGTGTGTAGTTATGTGAACCAAACAAGTGTCAATCACTAGAAAGAGTTCCATCCCACTACAGGAATAGAATACTATATGAAGCAGCGTGTGTGTGTGTGTGTGTGTGTGTGTGTGTGTGTGATATCTAACTATATTTGTTTGGGTAATGGGAAAAATACCTTTTTCCCTTTCTAAATTATAATCCTTTTGCTCCTTTTTTCTTCCTACAATTTAATGCTACATTGCAGTCCCTGCCCCCTTCCCCACTAAGTAAAATTGGCTCCGTTACTTGCAAAACCAAGAATAGGTTTTCCAAAATCAGTGTATCCAGAATTTGAGCCAAAGTTGTGATAACCCACATCCGACATTAATTTGATGGACTAGTTACCCTTGTACCAGGTTTACTATATTAAAACAAAATATAGAGACCCACGGCTTACGGCATGGCATTGAACTCGCATTATTCATTGCAAACACAATTAATTACCAGGCTGCCCCTTGGTTATCACGGCGCTTCAGGATCTTCCGCTTCTAGGGACCACTTTTGTTGTTCACTCCTTTTGTTACCTATGTCAGCAGATAATATTCATATTTTAATGCCTCTGTAGCTGAGCTTCAAAGCCCCATAACTTCTTCAGCCTTTCTCCTTCCTGCTATTTGCTCACTGACCTTTTATAAATTTAATTATTTATACCCAATTTGGCTGCGTCTCTCTTTCTTTTTGCCCGCTAAAGTATCTAATGTCGAATTGATATTGTCATCCATGCGAGGGAACGTGCTCCAGGAAATCTCCTGCCTTCTAAAGCCAAGTGACAAATGGAAAGGAAAATGCCAAAGGATTTTGCAATTTAAAACACAGAGTGGCAGAAGAAGGATGTATTGCCGAGGTTATGGTGTAACACATTCATTTCTCCCCTGCAGGAAAGAATTTCACACAATACCTGGAACTCATCTTCTGAGCAGATATTCACTAAAGCATCCAAGCATAATTCTGGGGTTAAATAATTCAATGTCGGGTGGACTCTCACTTCTCATTAAAAAAACAAAAATAAAACCAAAAAAAAGGCAAAAAAAAACAAACCAAACAAACAAACAAAAAACTAAAAAACAAAGAAGAAGCACCAAAAACCTCTTGTTACCTGTTTTGAGAATTAAACTAGAAAGAGAAAAAAGAGTAAGAAAGATCTTAGAAATGGGTGAGGTCAATATAGTAGCTAGCTGTGTTTGGAAAACATTAAAATGATACTAGCAGTCTTGATATTTTAATAAAATTGAGACTTGATTTTGAAAGGTATTTCAGAACATTTTTGCCTTATGGCAAAAATTTAAAAAAATAAAATAAGTGTTATATTTGTTCCTTTTATTCATATGGACACGTTGTATGTGTGTGTATATTATATCTGCTTAGCATTTGTATATACATGCGTATATAGCTTTTTATTCTAGGAAGAGACAATAGATTGTTCACATTTCAACATTTCTCACCCACGGCAATTTTTACTACTAAAGTAATAATGTTAACAATTTATCTTTATGTAATTGGTGAATATTTTTGTGTGTGCCTGTGTATATGTGTTTGTTTTACTAGAAGACAGTTTATTTAGAGCATACATCTTTTGTTCTTCCTAGACTGTCTCTGTCTTCTTTTTTTTTTTTTTTTTTTTTTTTTTTTTTTTTTAATTTCCAGAGAGCATGTACACTCACCAGAGAGAGAACAGGACTGAAAATGAAGCATGGTCATGACACAATCCCTTCTCTTCCATTCATCCTGTTGAGATTTTAGGGATGTACGTGCACACACCCAGTGTGTTTTTGCAAGCCTACCGTGTCAAGATTCAAACCATGGTTGGCCATGTGGAATCCGTTTTCCTTAACCATTAGCTTATAGGTCCAGACCTGTGCCTGTCTTCTCACTCACAGATTTTGTAAGAGTTTTGGGAGAGAGTACCTACTTCTTTTTTTTTTTTTTTTTTTTTTGAGAGAGGTTTTTCGCTATAGGGCACATGCGCTCGCCAGACAGACAGAGACAGAGAGACAGAAAGCGAGAAATCACCCCCCAGGGGGGATGGTCATGCCGCAATCCCTTCTCCTCCATTCTCCTCTCGGGATCTTGGGCACGCACGCACATGTGCCCGGAGTGAGTTTAAGCCACCGGGTCTGGGACGCGAACTGCGGTTGACTACGTGGGAGTCCAGCAACATAGCCATTACGCTAACTGCTGGTTCCCAAGAGAGTACCTACTTCTTGACAGACTACTTTAAGATTCAATTACTGTGATGAGTAACACAATGGGAACTGCCCTGTGCACATTGCAGTGTTAGGCTTACATCCTTCCTGAGAAGGGAAAAAAAAAATTTTTTTTGTTTCAATGCAATGTCAGGCTCAAATTCTTCCTGAGAAATGCAAAACAGAATTTTTGTTTCAAAACATATTGGAAATGGACATAAAGCAACATCTGCATAAAATAAAAACTCTATCACTACCATCACCCCCAACTTGGTTCTTAGATTTTTTTTACATTGCAACTATATTTGGTAAGATATCATCGAAGTTTTTAAAAATTGCATTTCTCTGTAATATTGACATGGCGTGTTAAGGAACTTGCTTCTATTCTTACCCAGGACGCATCATTTTCAACTACGTTTTTAGGCCCAACTAGGCCATTAGAGATGTAAACACACAGCTTAGTTCCTAGATTGCAGTATAAACTTAGGTCACAGAAGTAATTACTTTCATTCTTAATATTGTTTAGGGAGCATTAGATATGTATATGTCATTGTGATTTATTTCCTATTTAAGTGACTGAACTCTTCAAACTATCTTAGAGATGTTTTACATTTGATAAGTCTCCTAGATAAAATTTCAAATACACACATACATGCACACACGCACACATGCACACACACACACATATAAATATGGTACTTTGGTATGTGTGTGTTTATAACTTTTTCTATTAGGACAGTAGTAATAGACAATAGTTGTATAATGTATTCACATTGATTTATGTTTTTACAAACCTATTCAAAACATACCTAAGAGGCCAGCCAATGCTGTGGTGGTTAAGGCAGCTAGATCCCACATGACTGACTGCATGGTTCAAGTCCCAGAACTGGCAGCTTGAAACACATGTGCTAGCCTGCTCAAAATGCCAAAAGGAAAGGGAACCAGCAGTTAGCGTAATGGCTATGTTGCGGGACTCCCACGTAGTCGACCGCGGTTCGTGTCCCGGCCCCGGTGGCTTAAAAACCTCACGCCGGGCGCGTGTGCATGCATGCCCAAGATCCCGAGAGGAGAATGGAGGAGAAGGGATTGCGGCGTGCCCATCCCCCCTGGGGGGTGATTTCTCGCTTTCTGTCTCTATGTCTCTCTCTGTCTGTCTGGCGAGCGCACGCGCCCTACAGTGAAAATCTCTCCAAAATAAAAAAACAAAACAAAAAAAAAAAAAATGCCAAAAGGAAGGAGGAATGGAGAAAGGATTGTGGTATGACCATCTTCCATGGAGGACGCTTTCTTCCTTTCCCTTTTTTTCTCTCTCTGTCATTCCCTGGTGAATACTAGGACAAAAGAGACCTTTTAACTATTTTTGATGCATGTGTGTACTAGGACAAACAATCTCAATAGAGACCTTTTAACTATTTTTGATGCATGTGTATTTACCAGGATTAATTTCTTAGATAATTAATATATTCTTTTTTTTTTTTTGAGAGGTTTATGCTATAGGGTGCATGCACTCACCAGAAAGACAGAGAGAGACAGAGAGACAGAAAGCAAGAAATCAACCCCTGGTGGGGATGGCCACGCCACAATCCCTACTTCTCCATTCTCCTCTCTGGATCTTGGACACACATGCACATGCGCCTGGTGTGAGTTTAAGCCATTGCGTCCGGAACTCGAACTGAAGTCGACTACATGGGAGTCCAGCAACATAGCCACTATGCCAAACACTGGTCTTGAGATAATTAATGTATTCTTTACAAAATTGGATTATTGAGTAGTTTGAATGCAGAGAGCTACAATTGTGGCCTCTGGTCTTGGGATACCTACCTGCTTCTCCTTTTTTAAGTCTAAATTTAAGTCTAGAGCTGACCTCATAGCATCCAGGTTAAGGGAAGCAGATCCTACATTACTGATTTTGGTTCCAATCCGAGCCCTGATGGCTTGATAAACATGCCATAAGCATGACCAAAATCCCAATAGGAAGAAGAAATGGGATTGTGTTGCCCAAAATCCCAATAGGAAGAGAAGGGATTGTGTTGTCACCATGTCCTGCTGTGGAGTACTACCTGCCTCTCTCTGTTTTGTTCTGGTGAGCACATGCTCCCTCTGACAATTAAAAAAGAAAACAAAAACATTAAAAATTAAGTCTATGTCTGAATCCTGTGGTCCTGAGATGGAGAGAAAAATGAAGTGAAAGCCAAACATCTGCCGTCACTTGGAACATGAGAGTTTGTTGTTGTTGTTGTTTTTCTCTTTCTCGGTTGGTGCAGCTCTTCAGGTACGGACTGAGGTCTGTGTTCTCTTGGTGTGGTCCTTTAGAGCTGCACCTGTGAGAGTTCCCTGTCCTGTAGACCCACTGCTGTTGCCCACTACTATTCTGAGCTACTCCTGGAAACTCAGAGAGCCTCTGGCAGCTTGCCAGTAAACGGCCTTATCCAGCATATGGCAGTCCACACTGGCTATATTCTGTGATACTGACTCTGACATTCTACAGATATGTATTGGGAATCTTTGATGAGTTTGGTGGTGTTGTACTTACTTGAAGATTCATCATATCAAAGCCATCAAAATCTTTGCCCTTGAGGAGTCTACACGCTACAGACCCATAGGACATGCCTGATCTTCACCAGGCTGAAGAGAAGGCCTGAGGCTGCTTTTGAACTTGTTTCCTCCCTGCTGTTGTTCCATCCACTGTCCTTCTCCCCTGCTCAGTTAGGTAGTTTCGATAACCCAGTGCCCGCACCAAGTAGATGCTCACCATAAAGGAGATCAGTGTCTGGTTCTCAAAGGCAGTCCTGATCTCTCGTCCGCAAGGATAAGGACTGATGACGTCAGAAATGTTCTCCCCTCTCTCCTTTCTCCTACCCAGATGTCTTATTTGACTGGATGGCAGCTGAAGGAGCTCATGCTGGTGGCTGGTGATGCCTAGTAGGGCTTGTTCTGCCATTTCTGAGGCAATTCTGATAGAGACTAGTCCTTGTGAGAATGTAGATGATACTTTTTTTTTGTTTTGGTCTCCAGACTAGAACTTTACATTTCAGTTCAAGTGGAATAGAAAAGATCATGTTTGTTATTTTTTAAAAAAGAATTATATATTTAATTTCATTCATTGTTGTTGTTGTTATTATTTATTTGATTAGAGAGAGACAGAGAAAGGAGAAGTGAGAAAGCAAGGTGCCAGGTCTGGGACTCAAACCACGGCTGGCCATTTGGGATTCCAGTGCCTTAACCATCACACCACCTGCTGTCCCCCATGCTTCATATTCTGTTGTATTCACATTTTATGATAGAGCCAGCTATAGCATATTCAGTGGACCTTCTCTGGCTTCAGCTCCTACTATCAACATGATAGCTCTGGGGATACACAACATGGATGAATCAGATGCCCTCTCTTCCGTGAAATTACAGTGAAAATGGTTCCGAGAATGGGGTAAAGTTTTTCGATACAACCTAATCACCTAAACTAATATATTAAAAGAGGTCACAGAGAGAGAAAGAGGGAAGGGACTGGTAAAGAAATTTCTTGGGAGAGAACAGTTACTCAGCTGGGAGTCTGTAGCCTCCCGTCACCTCCACGCCTACCTTTAAGGAAAGGCTAGAGTCCTCCTTTCTGACCCTAAGCTTAGTGAGGAGTTTTAAGGGGACCTTCAGTAAAGGCTTTGAAATGTGTGCTCTGCTGCTGGCAAATACTGAGTACAGATACTGAATTTAGGTTCTGAAGAGCTAAAACTAAAATGTGACCTTGAATCTTACTCTCTCTTCCCTGTTCCCCAGCACCT
Source organism: Tupaia belangeri chinensis (assembly GCF_000334495.1). Classification (NCBI taxonomy): domain Eukaryota; kingdom Metazoa; phylum Chordata; class Mammalia; order Scandentia; family Tupaiidae; genus Tupaia; species Tupaia belangeri. The sequence goes on from NW_006160136.1 coordinate 581,783, forward strand.
AGAGGTCAAAGTCAAAGCTGACCAGATGTTTCAGTGACTGGATCAAGGGGCTGCTACTGGTGGGAACCAGGTCTCCTACCTAACATTTGAGGTGGGAGCCATATTTAGAGTAAGGATCAGTTCTAGACTTTGGTGATTGGGATTTGCATATGAATCATTTAAATTAAAGTGGTTTATTACCAAAACTGAGATAAGAAATGTCCTTTTTTGTCCCTGAGAGTGACCAGGAAAGCCTATGTCCTTTTTCCCTTCCAGGGAGAATGGCCACACCACAATCCCTTCTCCTCTATTCTCCTCTCTGGCTCTTGGGTACGCACACACACCTGCCCAGTGTGAGTTTTAAGCCACCATGTCTGGGATTTGAACTGCTGTCGACTACCTGGGAGTCCAGCAATGTAACCATTGTCATCTGCTTGTCCTGGAAGGCCTACTTCTAAAAGTATGGGAAAATTAAGACCCCACCCCATGACTAAATCTTAGAGATGGTGGGATACCTATTGTAAATTAAGTTACCTTTTCATTATATCTTGAGTCCTTATTTTTAAACTTTTTGTTCTTAATGCCAGAGGGCATATGTGCATGCATGAGAGGACCCCCTAATGAGGACAGTCATGCTACAATTCCCCTTACTCCACTTTTCCATTCCATCAGGATTCTGCATAAGTTCGTGCCCACCCAGCATGTTTTTGAAGTTGCTGGGCTGGGCTCAAACCCTGGTCTGCCACGTGGGATTTGGCTTCCTCTGTACAGCTCTTAACTGTGAGGCGATAGGGCTGGCCAAAGCCCTGCTTTTTTTAGCTTAATTATTGTGTGTGTGTGTGTGTGTGTATCATAGATGCACATATGCATTACGTGTAGGGTTTTATATATTGTATTACATTGTACTATCTGCTAATTTCATGCAGTAGTTCATCATGAACTCTTTTACATATAAATATTTATTTGCAATTTTTTTTAATAAATTGTCTCTTGGGACTGGCAGGTGGTATGGTGGTTAAAGGCTCTGGACTCCCACATGGCCAACTGAGGTTCAAATCCCAGACCTGGTGGCTTGCTTTCTCACTTTCCCTCCCTCTCTCTGTCTTTCTCTGGCCAAGTGAATAATACTAATAATAATGATGATGATGATGATGATGATAATGAATAAAGTTGAATACAATAATTTAAAAAAAAATAAATCAATTGCCTCTAACTGGACATGAACGGTGTTTCTACCTTTCAGTACTATGTGAATAGTGCAGTAGTAAACATACTTGTGGCTGTCTCCTCCATTGGTCCTCAGTAATTTGATTAGGATTATTTCTCAAATGTCTCTTTTGTTTCTAATATTTAATGTCTCATGCATACCTATTTTATATAAATATGTTATAATTATAATTATAATTATAAATAACTCTCAAAATCTTTATTCATGTGAAGAATAAAATATGGAAATAAGATTCTTGGCACAATGGCCTAAAAAAGCATGAGTAGGATTTTCCTAGAAAGTATTTTATCCTCAGAAAACCATGATGTGCAATACAGAGAATTAAAATTGATAGCCCTTTCCCATATTTCATGAAGCATTTTCTAGTGAATCATAGAGCTTGAAAAACAGCTAAAAACTAATTTAGAAAGACAGATATTTAACACATAGCCCTGTGTTATCCACTCCTCCTACAGAAGATCAAAGTTTCAAAGTGAGCATTGCTTTGAAAATGTCAAGTGGTTTTTTTTTTTTAGAAAGGAGATATGTCTGATTACCAGTTTAAAATTAAAGCAAAGTGAACGTAGGACCTTGGAAATAAAAAAGAAGAAGAAAATTTTTTAACATTTTAAAAAGGTCTCTTTTATTACAGAATTATCACTGGAAGAAATAAAAACACTCAGAAGTATATGGAATAAAATATACAAGTATAGACATTTTTCCCTGCCAAATATAAGGATATATGGATTTGAACAATAAATTAAATTATAAATATTTTGATAATTCCTTTTTTTTAAACAATATGTATCAAAAGTATACAGATTGAAATGAAAATTATTCTTTTAACAGTTTCATGGCATTGGTTTCACAGATATACCATATTTATTTAACTGTGTCTCTATTTTGACTATAAAGAAAACAGTACATTTATATTTTAAAATCTTTTCATTTTAAAATCTTCTACTTACATTTTAAAATTCTGAAGATTTAAGTTTTTTATACATATAATTTTTTTACACCCTAAAAGAACACTAAAAGGGAAAATCACTACTTCAAAGAACTTTACCCACACACAATGATATATTTTTGCTATTTTGATCACTGGGCTTGCTAGGTTATAGAGCACGTACACTTAAAATTGAACCCTTCTGAATTCTTTCCCTGGATTCTCTTCTTTCCAGTTAGCAGGCAAAGAGAGAGAGAAAGCATGAAGGATTGCCCAATTAGCAAAGTATAAGAATCATGTAATCCCTCCCACTCACTTTTCATTGGACAGAACTCTTTCTTATGATCTCATCCCCTATTAAGAAGAACAGGGATTGGAATCTGATTGTATGCCTAGGAGAAAGAGAATACGGATGTTGGTGAGCATTTCAAAAAGCTTGTGCTAGGATTATCATTTGGATATAAAACCAACACGTTTTTGTTAATTGGCACAACCTCTAAGCTTTCTTTGATTATTTTTTTCCTTTGTTGAAGTTCAGTACAGCCAAACTCTACAAACAAAAGGTTTTTATGGTTCTTGGAAACAATTTAAAACAAAGATATTGTGAATGCATATAATGTGTAGTTTTTTTCATTTTGTCTCAAAAGTCACCTTTAAAAAATAGACATTTTCTGGGACCAGCAGATAGCATAATGCCTATGTAGCTGGACTCCCATGTAGTTAACCGTGTTTCGAGTCCCAGGCCCAGTGGCTTAAATTCATGCCAGGCACGTGTGCATTCATGCCCAAGATCCGGAGAGGAGAATGGAGAAAGGATTACGGTGTGGCCATCATCCCCGGGGTGGGGTGGAGGGGGTGGTGATTTCTTACTTTCTGTCTCTGTCTCTGTCTTTCTGGCAAGCACACGTACCCTATATAAAAACCTCTCAAAAACATTTTTTTAAATAAATAAACAAATAATATTCATTTTCTACCTAGAAACTGTCTGTGAGCCTAGCTATTGGCACAGAATACATAGGTGTGGTTGGTCTCAATTGGTACTTCAGTAGAAGAAATAATGGATAAGTAAAAATTAAAGTCATAGTAAATAACTGTTATTATTATCTCTCTTATTCTTCTTTATCTTTACAAAAATAAAGTGATTGCATTTCTAAATTTTCCAAAGGCATATCTTAAAAGATACAAGTGGAATTGAATAATTGTATGTTCTCTTACATTTTCATTACTTCTGATTGAAGCTGAAAATAGAAGTCAACACGCATTTGGGAAAGAAAACATCAGAAATAAATGCTTTTGGTCAGCATAGTTAATATAAAAAGTAGGTTTATTACCACAATGCCATCTTCCATTTTGAAAGATTGTATCCCTAGTGAGAACTATATGTATGTAGGCTGATATGGAAAAAAAAAGAATAAACATTTGAAATAATTTTTTAAAAGAAATAAGAGTATTTTATAAAACTGACAAACAAGCAGAAAGGGTTATTGTAGATTTAATGGTCTTAATTCAGTTCCACTCTTAGAATCAATAGGTGACTGAACAATCAGGACAGCCATGCACCCATTCATCCATTCAACTCTCCCGCCAAGACTGATTTCACACCTACTGTGTGTCATGGTCTTTGTTAGAACAGACCTTGTTTACAGCAAGTTGTCCCTAGTACTAAATTCAACTTTCAGAAAGCTTCTGATCTATGTATTTATTTACTAAAAGAATTATTTATTTTTTACTTATTATGTTTTTAATTTGATATAGGCCATGTGTGCTCACCAAAGAGAGACAGAAAGGGGAGCGAGGAAAGAGAAAAAGTGAAAAAGCAAGCTGCCAGGTCTGAGATTTGAACCACAGTCAGCCATGTGGGAGGTCAGCACCTTAAACCCCATGCCACTTGCTGGCCCTAGAAACCTTTGATTTCGAATTATATACACAGAGCTATATAAATGCATATCGATATAGATAATGAGAAAATATGTAGTTGATCAATGTTCCTTTAGACACTGTGCTAACTAAATATGAGTTCATTTAATGTTCAAATCCCATATTTTCTTGATCATCTTAACTTCAATCAATTACTGATAAATTACCTCTGAGGAAAGTTGGTCCATTTTTTTTTCTTGCACCAACAATACAAGTTACTAATTTTGAATTATTTCCTTGTTACTAGTTTACAAATTGTGCTTGTTTAATTGGTAAAATACAATCTTAATTTTATGTTTTTCAGAGCTGTGAGGTTTTGTATTTTTTTTTCACATTTCTTAATCTATTTACATATTTTGATACTGTGTGAACCCTACCAATTGAATTTCCCAATGATTCAGGCTTGCATTTTGATAACCCTTATAAAAAGTTTGTTTATCATGATAACCTACAAACATAGCTGCTTTATAAAGTGTGATTTTTTTTTTTTAAGAGAAGTTTTTGCTATAGGGTACGTGCACTTGCCGGAAAGACAGAGAGAGAAAGAGAGACAGAAAGTAAGAAATCACCACCTAAAGTGAATGGCCACACCACAATCCCGTCTCCTCCATTCTCCTCTCAGGATCTTGGGCATGCACGCACATGTGCCCAGTGTGAGTTTAAGCCACGGGATCCGGGACTCGAACTGTGGTCGACATCATGGGAGTCCAGAGACATAGCCATTACACCAACTGCTGGTCCCAAAAGGTGTGAATTTTTTTTAGAAGTTTTTTGTTTCTGTTTTTGTTTTTGTTTTGTTTTGTCTTAGGGTGCGTGAGCTCACTGGAGAGAGAGACAGAGACAGAGACTGTGACAGTGAGAGGGAAAGTGAGAAATCACGCCCTGCAGGGGAAGGCCACACTGCAATCCCTTCTCCTTCATTCTCCTCTCGGGATCTTGGGCACACATACAAATGTGCCCAGTTCAAGCCACCAATTTCATAACTCAACTTGAACCATGGTCAGACATGTGACAGTCTAGCGACATAACTGCTCCACCATCTGCTGGCCCAAAAATGTGAATAATAATCTTACTAAGCAACTTTGACTTTTCTCAACAAAGACATAATTAGGATGAGCAAAATATCATTTACTGGCAATCAACCCAACATACCCTAAATAATGATCAATTTCTTCAGGCATCCAAATTTGATTAGTAAAATAACCATCAGTATGACTTTTATTTACTTGGCATTCCGTGAAAATATATGACAGAAACTTTTATTTGGCCTCATGATGAATAAACTTAAGTAAGTTATATTAAACTTAGCAGTTTAAAGAAAGATATTATCTCCATAGCAACTACCTTATGATTTTTTTTTCCAAAACCATAAATTTTGACTCTTAACAACCTGTATTACTGAAATGCAAGGTAGTGAATTTTAAGTTAAAAGTGTATTAAACATTTCTGAAAAGGTTTTCTAGAAGCAAGAAATTTTAGCAAAATAAGAAAAGGAATAAATTTCATTGGCATCTACCAAGATAAAAAAAAAAAAAAAGGTATTGGTGATTTGATCTATCTAGATTAATGGCAATAAGCCTATCAGGTGTTCTTGGCTTTTGTCCTTCTCAAAGGATAGTCAGCCACTGGGATGATACAGCCTGGATCTTGACCTTGCAGGTTTGTTATCAGTTACTACAGTGTCACAGAAGTAGACCTTTACTCAAAGGGTTAGATAATATATCCTTTAGACTTTGTGGCTCGTAAGTTCTCCATTGCACCTACCCTAGTCTTCCCTTGTGGCACAAAAGTGGCCATAAATAAGGTATAAATGAATGGAGCGGGCTGTATTTCAATTAAAACTTTATTTAGTTAGACAGGTGGCAAGCCAGATTTTTCCCACATACCATAGCTTGCTAACGCTCTGTTAGCTAGTGTATTTAAAATTTTTTTGGATAGCATCAAATATAGGTTGACAATTTTTCTTACACTGAACTTCATGGTTTTTTGTTTTGTTTTACATTTAAACAAATTTTTGTTCTGGTCCAGCAAGTGGCATGATGGTAAAGGTTTGGACTCCCACATAGCCAGCTGAGGTTTGAGTCCTGGACCTGGCGTCTTGCTTTCTCACTTTCCCCTCTCTCTCTCTGTCTCTATCTGCTAAGTGTATGTGCACTATAACAGATGGAAAAATAATAGTAAATAAAATTCAATAATTCTTAAAAAATGTTTTTGAGCTATCACCTTAACATAAATATTTCACAAGCATTTTCAGATTAATTTTGTGTCTTACATAAAGTTCCCATCATAATATATACAATTTATTTATTCATTCATTCATTCATTCATTTTTTAGAGACACTTTTGCTATAGTGTGCATGCGCTCTCCAGAGACAGAGAGGGACAGAAAGCAAAAAATCATCCCTCTGGGGGGATGGCCATGCCACAATCCCTTTTCCTCCATTCTCCTCTTGGGATTTTCGGTGCACACACACACACACACACACACACACACACACACACATACCTGGCATGAGTTTTAAGCCACTGGGTTCAAGACTCGAACCGCGGTCAATTACGTGGGAGTCCAACAATGTAACCATTATGCCATTTGTTGGTCCCATGATATATATAATATATATATATATATTTTTTTTTTTTGAAGAGGTTTTTTGCTATAGGGCACATGCGCTCGCCAGACAGAAAGAGAGACAGAAAGCGAGAAATCACCCCCCAGGGTGGATGGCCACGCCGCAATCCCTTCTCCTCCATTCTCCTCTTGGGATCTTGGGCACACACGCACACGCGGCCGGCGTGAGTTTAAGCCACCGGGTCTGGGACTCGAACCGCGGTCGACTACATGGGAATCCAGCGACATAGCCATTACGTTAACTGCTGGTTCCCTATAATATATTTTTAAAAAGAGAACTTCACAATTTTTTTTGTCTGTTAAATGCTTCTTCACCCTGCACGTCACACTTATCCTATATCCACCGCTCTCTAACACCTACTCCCTTGCCTTACAGTCTCTGGTATCTAAACATAGCCTCTCTACTATCATAGCTTTGGATCTTTCGATTTCTGCAACAGAGTGCGGTATATGTTGGTATATGTTGAGTGGGGTATATGTTGAGTGGGGATATACAATGTGTATAAATGGTTTCGTAATTTACATTTGCTGGTATATATGGACCTAATTTCTTTATTTAACATGCGAAGTAAATTTAGTTATTTGTTATTTTAATGATGAGCAGTTATTTTGTTTCCGATTTTTCACTGTTACCAGCAATGCTGTAATGATCATTCTTTAACTCCTTTCCCTATGTAAATGTGCAAGAGATTTTCTATTGCTCTGTATTGACATTCAGACTTTTCAAGGTGATAATCCGAATCCTTTCTCAAAATTTTAGTTCTTTCCTTTAAGAGGCATTTGACAATTCCATATTCATCTGTCCAATAGTTCAACTGTAATTTTATATATCTTAACTATGATTTTATTTTTCCATTTGAGCTCTAACTAGCTAATTGGAAAAGATAGTATTCATTTTATTTCATTTTAGCTATTTTAAATCTTGAAATGCAAGTATTCTCCTTTGCTCTAAGACATTTTCTACACCAATTAAATTTTGGTGTGCAAGATTGTATCATTCAAAATTCTTTGCCTATAATTCCAATAAAGCACCTCTTGATAGATAGTGGAAAGCATTACTTTTTAAACTAATTAATACTCTGGTGCCGCAGATTTCTAGGAGTATAAGAGACAATAGAATAAAAAGTATTTCTCTCTCCAGTTAATTATTCTTTCTAAAGGCAGCCCTTATTATGATTTTTCATGCTCTTCTATGGATAGTCAGTGCCTAGAGATTGTTTTCTATAGAAGTGCAAATGTGAAGTGTATTTTCATATATTCACTTATTGTTTTCCTGCCAAATGGAATCCATTTTCCAAACAGCCAGGTAGACATACTGTTATCTGTGATCATGGATAAATATTTTTAGAGTAATTTTCATAAAATGCAGACATCTATGTATAACTTGATGTTAGTCTTCTATCTAAAATTCTGGTTATGAAGAGTTTAATTTCCTTTCTATGACTTTTGCTACTTTGAATCCCTGTAGTATTTTATATTTATCTTTTTAATTCATAATCAGGAACTCAATCTTGAATAAGCTCCTGGGCCCCTCATGATTCCATCAATCTGTATTTTAGGTTTGTTCTACACTTAGACTACAGGGTTATAGGAAAGGAATTAGGATTGGTAACATGGCCCAACACAAGGTAGGAAAACAGTCACTCAATACTTAAGATTCTCAAAGCCCAACTTAATAAGAAGGCATATACATTTAGGAACCATTTCTGTTTCAACTAACTCATGTGTATTTAATCACATGATACACTACCCAGAGGAGACTACAACATTTTTGATATTATAAGCCAGAATATCAGAATGGCTTCCAATAAAAGTATTCTCTGTAAAGTACAGCAGAACAATTTCAGGAGTAGGTCTGAATGATGAGACTATTACATAATACGGAGAAGCTGAAAAGTAAACTAGCAACTTAGTCTCATTTTTAGGATTTTAGTATCTAAGCACTGGGACAAAAGAGGATTACAATGAGCAATAAGTTCTTGCCGTTGTTTCTTTCTCGTTGTTACTGGTCCCATCAGATTCTGACAGAATGTGAATGTTTGTATTATTTTTGTCCTTTGGAAATTTCAACCTGAAAACAAGGGACCAAAAGTAGATGATATCTGGCTCTTTTTCTCAAAACGTAACTGGGTCACTTGACTCCTAGAGAGCGTTAGTCCACCAACCTCTCTTCATCCATTGGGTCATTAATGGACACTCACATATATGCAAACTATGCAAGGATGAAAAAGCTGAGGACACAGGACTTGAAGCTTTCTTGTGTGCTTTTTGTCAGGCCGATAGGTGTTCTTCATTTCTTCATATTTGCTCAGGTACCCTTTGTTCTTCAAGGCATTCTGAGTCTGAATGTGTGACTGCAGTGTCTGAGAGCTGTTCCTCCCTCCCTGTAGACTACTGACTGCCTAATTTTAAACAGGCTATCTCTGCCAGTTTCCCAGTTTAATCCCTGTTGCCATGATTAAGTAGTCCAAAACATTCTTCAATGACGTCTCCAGCTTCAGAATTTAAAAGTAAATTGCTTCTGGGAAAAACAAATCAAACTTGCATTGCAGACCTACAGAAAGTGCATTAAAACATATTACGCTGCACTTTCTTGAAGGAATAAATTGAGAGTCCCAGTAATGTTTCTTCTAGCAATGTCAGATTCTGAGACACTTCGATTAATTTTGGCTTTAGATTGAGTTTCTCTCCAACACTTCAGTCTCTATTTGATGTGTCTACATTTTTCAATGTATCCAATGACAATTTATGCCATAAATTATTGGCTTGGGGGCCAAAAACCCAAAGTAGAAAGGTAAAGCAATATACTAGAGAGAGTGCATGGAGAAGATATGGATTTGATTCGATTTTCCATTACTGATTTACTGTGTGACATTGGGCAAACTATGCAACCTTAGCAGGGCTCCATTAATATCACTATTCATGTCTACCTATGATGGGTCATGGCTGCCATGTTACATTTGAGGGCTTTTTTTCAGTTGAAAGTGGTATTACTACCAATCCTAAAGAAATACTCTAAAATATTCTCCAGTGTCTCCTAGGTACTTTGTATGCTCTATTTGAAAGATAAGAAAAGATAAGCCTGTTATACGGAGATAATCACGTGAATTTATATTGTGTTTTGTTGGTTCATTCAGGAAATAAAATATCTCATTTTTTTCTAGCAATGAAAGGAGAACAAATATTTACATTTTTTATGCTAGAATATGGGTACGTGTACGAGAGAGAAATAATGAGAGAGAGAGAAAGAAAAGCATCCTCCAAAGGATGCTTTGTGGATGCTGCAATCCATTTTACTCCAAATCTCTATGGCATCTGGATGCTGGGCAAGCATGCATCCTGGGATGTGTTCAAGGTGTTGGGGCTGTGACTCAAAAGTAGGTGTCACATGGGGTACAATTTGCTCTGCCAAGTGCTTAACTGCTGTACTATGAGACTAACCCAATATTTGCATTATAAAATTCACCTTTTAAAGTTGTCTTGCAGGGGCTGGCAGGTGGCATGGTGGTTAAAGTGCTAGACTCCCACATGACCAACCATGGTTCAAGAACTGGACCTGGAGGCTTACTTTTTCACTTTCCCCCTCTCTCTCTCTCTTTCTCTTTCTTGCCCAATTAAAATAACAATAATAAATAAATAAAATGAAATAATTTTAAAAGTTGACTTGCAGATTAACGTTAAAAATTATTTTTATTAAAGTATAATGAATGTTGGGGCTGCTCTTCTCTCATGCTCTTGCTCTCTGTCTCTGGTCAAATTTAAAACAAACAAACAAAAGTAATAATAAATAAAATTAAATGATGAAATAATTTTAATAAAAAAGTTTCCTCTTTTATGATATCTACTATGGCCATCTGTCTGTTTAGATCCTCCCTTTTCATGTTCTAGTAGTTTATCTGTTTTTTTTTTTCTTAACTATTATCAAGACTTATAATCATTACTTTAGTTACTTTCTTAGCTGTTTTACCTATATACCTCCCTCTCATTCCATGGAAGTTAAATTGTAAATTTCATGGTGATAGGGACATGCCTCTTAAAATCATTTTTGTAGTGTGAAGAATAATGACCCTCTAAAGATGACCAAGTCCTAATCCCTGGAACCTGTGAAGATAATATGTTTCATTGCAAAGGGGATTTAAAGTTTCAGAGGGAAGTAAGATTATTAATCAACCCACTCTAAACAGGGAATTTTCCTAGATTATCTGGGTAGGCTCATGAGGATTCTTAAAAGTGGAAGAGAGGCAGAAGAGTCAAGGAAAATGGGTGGAAACAGAAAAAGGCAGGGAATTTGGATTTTCTCCTAGGCCATCTAGAAAAGCATGCAGCCCTGGTGACACCTTGCTCACTCAGATTTCTCTCAGGCTTCTAACCTACACAACTGGAAGATAGTCAATTACTATTGTTTAAGCCACCCATCTTTTGGTTCTGTTGTTATACTAATAGTTAATATGGTAATAACTTGTCTATGTAAAGCAGAAAAAAATGGTAGAAGAGTTGTGTGTGAAATGAGGGAGAGATTCTCTCCTGTGGGATAGGCAGAGAAGGCTTCATGGAAGGTGCACATTTGGTGTGGCACTGAACACTAAGCTGGATTCAGCCTTGTAGAGATACATGACAAGAGCATTTGCAACCGAAGATAGTGTGTGTAAAGACTGGGCTGGAGGAAGCATGAAATTTCGTGGTAAACAATGGCTAGAGGCCACTCGGGGATTGTGATGTCTACAGTGGCAAACAGCATTTTAATTAGTTCTATATTGAATATTAATAATTTGTTATACAGACTTCGAATCATTGAGATTGGCACTATCAATATATAACCCAGACAAGCCAGTTTGGGGTCTTGTGATTCATACCAAAATGGAGTAACAGCATTTCACTTTCAAGGAAGTAATTTATAACAATAAATATAAGGGTAACAATTTTCAACTGGAGGTAAAAAAAGACCATAGAATGTTCACTGTATGTAAGAGACACAGTGCTTTCTAAACACTCTATTTCATCCTCAGACTTCCTTGAAATGGATATAATTATTAATCTTACCTATAAGCTAATAATAGTACTTAATCTTAGAAGAGTTAAGTAAATGACCTACGATTTACAGGTGGCAGGTAGCTGATAATGGATTTTAATTGACACTTTATGATTTTAGCAGACAAATTCTTATCCAAATAATATTTCTAATGCACAACAAATACAAAATAAAGGATGATATACCTTACCTTAATTTTGAACACAGTTTAAAGATTGGGACAACGAAGAATGTCTTCATTTATTATCTTCCAGGTAACTATAAACATAGCACATAATTGAAATTTCTTCATATTGTACCTTAAACAAACTTAGTAACATAAAAAAGAACTCACTGAGCTCAGAGTAAAAGATGACACAGAGAAAATGGGTCATACTGCTAGTACATCCACACCATCTTGCCAAAAAAGCCTTTCCCAAATCTGCTATTCACACCTTAAATTCTTTATTAGATCTGGAATCCTGTAAGCTCATTTCATGTTTTTTAACTTGGTCAAAACTTTCATCCTCAGAGGCCAATTTATGATCTCAAAAAAAATTTTGCTGTAATGCATAAATTAGAAAAAGCTTAGTAAGAGTTTTACTTGTTACAGATGAAGGCATGGTATCTAGAGGAGGGAAATTATTTCCCAGGTTGCTCATTTAGTATCACGCTGTCCTAAATGCTAAGGTTACCATGCAAATTAATCAAAACACTGTCTTTGCAATCCTTACATTTCTGTTCATTCTGAGGGCTTCATCATTTTCTTTCTTTTTATTTATTCCAAATGTGTTTATTGGGGTGTTTTCCCACTCATCTTGAGTCAAGATGCTTTTAGTGCTGCTTCCTCCTGAAGGAACATCCTTCTGTAAGCTTCACTTTTCTTCCTGTAGGCTGGCAGAAGACAGTGGAGTAGCCAACGCACAAAATTACCATCTGTTCATGGCTAAAGACAGTGGTGATTTTATAGCATCCTGGGCACTTCACATTCATGAAGTAGGAATTCGGGCTCTGCGCCAGGCACTTCTTCTGTGTTTCTTCTTCTCTTCTTCTGGAGAGGGATAAAGGAGGTCCTTTGCGAGAGACATGTTCTTGTGGCCCAGGTTCATCATTTTCAAAACAAGCTAGAGAACTATAGCCTTAAAAACCAGGTGCAAATAATATTTTTCCTGTAGGATTTGTTTTCCTTTTGCAAATTTATTTATTATCTCTGTAAGAAACTATAAGAGTCTATTTTTTTTCTTTCTTTTTTTGGAGAGGTTTTTGCTATAGGGCATGTGCACTCGCCAGACAAACAGAGAGAGACAGAGAGAAAGAAAGCGAGAAATCAACCCTTAGGGGGATGGCCACACCGCAATCCCTTCTCCTCCATTCTCCTCTAGGGATTTTAGGCATGCACACACACTCGCCTGGCGTGAGTTTAAGCCACCGAGTCCAGGACTCGAACTGTGGTCGACTACATGGGAGTTCAGCAACATAGCCATCACGCTAATGGCTGGTCCCAAACTATAAGAGTCTCTAATGACATTCTTCATGGAGCCTTTTGCCACACCCACCTGGATCTGTTGCCAAATTGGAAAACTTCTTGTATAGGATACTGGCTGCTCACATGCACATCCTTAACCTAAGAAATGCCTTTAGTGGGACTAACAGATGGCATAATGGTTACGTTACTGGACTCCCATGTAGTCAACCACTGTTCTAATCCTGGATCCAGCGGCTTAAAAAAATACTCATGCCGGGCAAGTGTGCATGTGTGCTCAAGATCCCTAGAGCAGAATGGAGTGGAAGGAATTGTGGTGTGGCCATTCCCCCCTGAGGAGTGTTTTCTTACTTTCTATCTCTCTCTGTCTCACCAGAGAGCACACTATGCCCTATAGCAAAAATATTTCTCTCAAAAAAATAAAAATGCCTTTAGAAGCAAGAAAATTCTTTACCCAGATAGTCTTTGTATATTATTTTTCCCTTACTCTGGGAGCGATCAATAGCTAATGACTGACCAACATTGGGCACAAAAAGTCTGCCTGTTTATGATACAGAAGGACAACTTGATGGTGCTATTCCTGCTTCCTAACTCCCCACGTGTTCAGGCAGAGATTAGACACCAACCTACAGTGACACTGTGGCTTATCTTCTCCTTCTCTATTCTTCTGGCCTTATTTCCTTATGAATTTCCCTTGAAAACACTCACCCTTCTGGGAAACCCACCTGTTTTAGTCCCTTCTATATGGCCAGTAATAGAAATACTTGAGTCTGGGGGATTTATAAAGAATAGAAGTTAACCTAGCTCTTGGGTTGGGAGTCTAGTTCAAAGGCCTGTATCTGGTGAGGTGCCCTTATGTGTTGAGAGTCCCTGCACAGTCCCAAGTAGGACAGGACATCACATGGTAAGAGAGTGAGAACTCGTGTTTGTGTCTGTGTCTTTGCTCTGGTCTTACTTCTTTCTTTAGAAACTCACCAGTATTCAAGTGGTGGAGACCCCACCTTGATGATCTTATCTAATTCTAACCACTTCCCAAAGGCTCTACCCCCAATACAGTCACAACCAATTTTTCTTTCTCTCTTTCTTTTTCTTTGTATGGCACATGCACTTGCTAGAGAGAGACAATGAGAGGGGAAGTGAAAAATCACCCTCAGGAAGGGATGACCACACCACAATCCCTTCTCCTCCATTCTGTTCCTGGGATTTTGGGAACACACACTCATTCACCTGGCATGATATTCAGTCTGCCAGGTCTAGGACTCAGGTCACAATTCCCCATGTGGCAGTCCAACGTCTTAGTCACCAAGCCACCTGCTAGCCCCATAATATATATATATTTTTTTGAGAGTTTTTTTTTGCTATAGGATGCATGCGCTCACCAGACAGACAGAGACAGAGAGACAGAAAGCAAGGAATCACCCCCCAGGGGGAATGGCCACGCCGCAATCCCTTCTCCTCCATTCTCCTCTTGGGATCTTGGGCACACACGCACACGTGCCCAGCATGAGTTTAAGCCACTAGGTCCGGGACTCGAACCACAGTCGACTACGTGGGAGTCCAGCAACATAGCCATTACGCTAACTGCTGGTCCCCCCATGATATTTTTTTACAAACACAGTTCATTTGATTACTTTTGGCAAGGTTAACTAAATGTGATGAAATATATCTATGTGTATGTGTCTGTGTGTGTGTATAGATAGATGTCACATTTAGTATACTATATACACACCTACACACCTATATATATATATATATATATATATATATATATGCACACATGCACAAACACATACCCTTAGTTTAATTTAATGAGGAGAGGAATTATAAAGAGAGAGAGAGAGACAAAGTGAGAAAGCAAGTTGCCAGGTCCAAGACTCGAACCACGTTCTGCCATGTAGGAGTACAACGCCCTTAACCATCATGCCACTGGCCAGCCCCAATCAATTATATTTCTAACAATGAGAAAGAATTAGAATGGACAACCATTCAAACAATGCCTAAAGATACTATACTGATGCCTTATTTTCAGAATACATATTGTAAGAACAGTAGGTGCTGTGGAAATGTATCCATGTAAGAAAGAGCCTAGAGGAAAATGGAAATTAATCAAAGTGTGTTTTGTTCATTACCATAATTGAATTTCTGTAAGGTCTGAGTACTAATAAAAAGTGTTCTGTAAAATTAATCATATATTTTTTCATTTTGAATTTTTTGTTCCTTGGTTCATCAGAAATCAGTAGATAAAATCTTACTATCTTTAAACTAGCATGCTTTCATACTTTATATTTTCTGAGATTGATTTCCTTGAAATTTGTTATATAGCACTGATATTGCAAATAATTTCTCATTTTGCCCACATATAGCCTTCACCATCAGTAGGTGTACTGGTATCTTTTTTATTATTTATTTATTTATATATTTTTTACTAGAGAGATTTTACCTACAGGGTGTTTGCACCCTGCTGGAGAGACAGAGAGGGACAGAAAATGAGAAAATGAGACATCACCTCCCCCCACCCCCAATGGGATGGTCACACCGCAATCCCTTCTCCTCCATTCTCCTCTCTGGATCTTGGGCACACACGCACACGTGCCCGGTGTGAGTTTTAAGCTACCAGGTCCAGGACTTGAACCATAGTCAACTACAGCTATGTGGGGGTCCAGTGATGTAACCATTACACATTCTGCTGGTCCCAGTACTGGTATCTTTTTATCAGGGATAAATTTTATTAGGCTGAAATTGCTGTGAAGTTGTTATAGTAAGGAAAGGAAGAAGTTGACATATTTCTTCTCAGCATCTTTCCATGTTGCCCACTTGGTAGCTTCCATCTTAGCTGAATACTTTTCTGAGTGTGTAATCTGAAGTGATTACTTCACTCCTCTGAGGTTTATTTTTCTCCTCTGTATAATAGAAATGCTCACAGCATTAGAAGTGTGTGGGGAAAATGCTAAGTTATAAAGTCTAATGAACCAATGTATGAGGTAGCTTCAAAAAGTTATCGATAACAGTGAAGTAAAAGTTTGAGTTTGAGTGCAAACATAGTTAAAAGCTGAGCATAATTTTTTTTATAACAAGCATTTTTCTATAACATTTTTGAAGACCCATATTATTGCCCTTCTGAAGTACCAGGCTGGCTCAGACATCTTTACTAAGTTGTCTTGTTCTAACAAGACTTGAAAGAGAGACAGAGGGATGAGCAGATGGTGTAATGGTTATGTTCCTGGACTCCTATGTGGCTGACCTTGGTTCATGTCCCAGACCCAGATGCTTAAAACTCACACTGGGCAACACTGGGCACATGTGCATGCATGCCCAAAATCCCGAGAGGAGAATGGAGGAAAAGGCATTGAAGCATGACCATCTCCTTTGGAGGGCGATTTCTCACTTTATTCTCCTGTCTCTCTGACAAGTGCCTACACCTGATAGCAAAGATCTCTTAAAAAAGAGAAGTGAATGTCTAAGAATGACAAAGTTTGAAATTAAAATAAACTACTGGATAGCTGCCAACACTTCAGCTAGTTAAGAAATGTGTTCATTTATGAGCAGGTAATGCATGGGTTTAAAATGGTAGCTCTGTTTGTGGTCCCGGGGCCCGGAATTTAGCTCTCCTTTATTGATTGCTAAATAGCCTTCCATAAAGTCCCACATCTCAGGAGTCACCTGTACTTCCCCTTGAAAATTTTTATAGACACATTCTAATTTGAACTGTCCAGTCAAGTTCAGCAGGAACAATTTGTAGTGAAAACAACAAAGTGGCTAATGGAATCTGAAGTCAGTGATTCTTCCAGGCCCCTATGACTACAGGGTGGTGGTCTCAGTGTCCACAGTCAGTTGCTTCCTTGTGGTAATTGTTGTCATGTTTTCCTCTATGCTTTCTCTAATGTATACATTACTTGGAATAAAAATACCCTGGAATCACAGAAGTTTTAAAACTTGAAAGCTGTTTTTTCTGGTTTTTGTTTAACAGAGATTTTTGCTATAGGGTGTGTACACTCACCAGAGTGAGGGAGGATGGCCATGCTGCAATCCTTTCTCCAGTCTCCTCTTAGAATTTGGGACACAAATAATACACCCGCGCCTGGTGTGACTTTCAAGCCAGTGGGTCTTGGACTTCAACCATGGTCAACCATGTGAGAGTCCAGCAATGTAATCATTATGCTATCTGCTGGTCCCAGATCTTCAGAGTTCCCCAGATCACATGGTTACTTTGTTGCTAACTGAGCCAGGTCTAGAACTCATGATTCTGAACATGCAGACTCTTCATCCATTCCATGCCATGTTACTTTATTTTTGTAATCTGGCTAAGTTTCCTCTGGTTCCTCGGACCAGAACCAGAGGTGACAAATTAGTTCCCTATTACACTGTATCTTGTACATATCTGGAGTGAATACCTTAGCTAAAAAATATAACCTGAATTCAAACTTAACCTACCAACCAAGTGACCTACAGAGCAGATAGCACCGCATGGCAGTCTAGAAGAGAGATAACAGGGACAGGTGTATAGAAATGTAATAACCAGGGGCTAGCTGATAGCTGGGTGGTTGGAGTGGCTGTGTCTCACATGGCCAACTGTGTAGTTCGAGTCCCAGCACCCACAGCTTAGAAAACACATTGGGTGCATGTGCACGCATGCCCAAAATCCTGAGAGGAGAAAGGAGAAGAAGGAATTGTGCTGTGGTCGTTCTGCTGTGGGGGTGTTTTCTCACTTTCTCTATCTCTCCGTCTCTGTTACTCTCTAGTGAGTGTATGTGCCCTGTGGCAATGAAAAAAAAAAGAAAAAAATTGAATAATCACATTGTATCTCTGTTACATTTTTCAAACTATAGTAAACACTGCTTCATGATAACCTCATGACATACATAAACTGTGACCTATGTCTGTCCTTTCCTCTGGTTTTTATTCTTGACTTTTCAGGAGTATCCTGGTTCATGACTTTTTGCTTTAGCAAAAAAGATACTAGACTCTGTGTGTGTATGAGAAAGAGAGAGAGAGAAGCATAGCACAGAACTTTTGCATTCCAACCTGAATCTAATAACAATGCTCCTTTGAAGTCACCTCCCAGCCATATACAATGTCACTGGCCTTGTATCCCAAGGATCCCTGACTTGTCACCGCATTTTAGACCCCTCTCTCCTCTGGAGGCTTTTGCCTTCTTTCTTTGCAGTCACATGCCTTCAACGTGAATCTTTTATCATTGTTGTCATTGTTTCTGCTTATTTTGTTATAGCATAGATAGGTTCCTTGACAATATTTTTCCAACCACACATACGTACTGCTAGGTTTATACACACAGTTCTAAAAAGTTTTTTTAACACTGAGTAACTTAGACCATGAAGAAATAAAGCATCAAGCTTGTTGTTTGTCATTGTTTCTCAGATCCTAAGTGACAAGAGAGGACAGAGAACAGCTCTCGAAGGTGGTTTATCAACATTGTTCCTTTCCAGTGTGCCTTAGTTCCTTAAATAAGAAATATATACTTTAAAATTTTTATAACTTTCATGGGGCTGGCAGGTGGTGTGGTGGGTAAGGGCACTGGATTCCCACATGGCCACCTGTGGTTCAGGTCTTGCCGGGGTCCAGCCTTGGCGTGGGTGGGTTATCTCGACGAAGGCGGCGAAGGTGAACAGAAGACAGAGGCCTCGATGCCTTTTATGCACGTCCTATGCCGGACACCCCTCAGAGATCGCTCTCTGAGGAGTGACAACTGCTAGGAATAATCGTGTCTTTTTATTGAAAATGTGTTACATACAAGTAAATGGGAGAGGGACTACGTGTTTCAATTATTAGCTCATAAAGTCTTTTAACAATAAAAAACATAGATTTTATTTAGGGTGGATTAAAGGTGGGTCTAGTGCAGTTCCTATTCAGGGGTAGATTAAGGGTGGGTCTAGTGCAGTTTTTTAATTGTAGGTGGGTCTCCATGGAATGCAGTTTTGGAAAAGCGGTTTCGGTAAGCAGAGATGATTATTAGCTAATGCGGTGCAGCAGCCATCTTCTAATTACTGGGAATAGTGCTGAAAAAAGAAAATCTCAAAAATAGATATTAGTTTTTATAAATCTTAATAAAAAATAATATTTATACAGTTTTGTAGGAATTTAAAACTTAATTTGAGGAATTCTAATATATTTATCTATTTTACTTAGAGAGGGCAGAGGTGTCCTGGGCCAGTTTTGGCCTAATCTTATTTTACATAAAAAAAAGAAAAATTTAAGGGCCTTCCAAAAGTCAAGATTACTTTTGCCTAAAAAGAACTTCAGCCCACCCTCTATTGTGACCACAGAAGTAAAGCATTGTAATTAATAGTAAGTAATTAGAGCAAAGGGGAGCTGTCAGTTGGGGGACTTCTTAAAAAATTTTTATTATACACTCAAAATGTATAGGAGAGCTATGCAATTCTTTTATAGTAGTATATTGGGGAGCCAGAGGGGGGGTCGCTTCCCAGTAAGGCTGCCAGTTTTTAAAGCAAATAGCAAACAGCCTTGCTGACATGCTAATTGACCCAAGCTTTATTCCAAGGTTGGGGGGGTGCACAACAGTGGCCTTGCCAACGTGTTAATTCAACCAAAAGTAGAGCTTAAAAGTCAGGGGGGGGCTCAGACAAATCCTGGGGCCTCACTGGGTCAGACTCCTCCAAGGTCTCAGACCTGGAGGCCTACTTTCTCTCTCTCTCTCTCTCTCTCTCACTCTCACTCTCACTCTCACTGTCTTTCTCTGGTCAAATTAAGAATAAAGAAAAAAGAAACAAAGAAAGCTAAATACAGTATTTTTTAAAGAAAACATTTTTTATGACATTCAAAGAGTTAAAATGATAAATTTCACATTTCTCTAGATTGGCCTTACAAAGAACAATCTCTAGCAGAAAACAAGACTAACACAGGTAATGGATGTTGGACTGGAAACTGCACCGTCTAGACAAATAAAATTAATTTGTAAAGAAGCTGTGCTTTCCACCACCCCCCCCCCGTGTGTGTTTTTTAATGACCTTAGCAAAGCAGAATGAAAATATGTACAATCTCTGCAATCAGTTGACATGCTTAAGCATTTGTTTTTCTTCCTATTCTAAATGTAACTGTCTGTTCCATAATAACCACAGAGTAGAAGGGAGAGTGAAGAGATGAGACGTGTGTTTGGCACCCAGCCTACTGTTAGCAGAAAGATTTTTATTCTACAATGTTCCTTTGGAGCATCTCTGTTATTTCTTGTTGCGCCACTTGCACTGCTAAGATAAAACAGATAGGTTTCCCATCTTTTCAGTAGGATTTCTTCTCTCTCCACAGTCTGACTCACTCAATGTCCAGAGCTGCCAATACAAGAGTCTTCTTTTTCTCTTGAATGTATTGTAAAGTCTTGTGAAATAGTCAAAACAAGATGGAGGTTGAGACCATGGAGAGTAAAAGGAAACTATTTTATCCAAGTATTGAGTATACTTTGAAAAAATATTTATCTTTTCCTTAGAGTTGAGGCTGATGAAACCTTGTCGTTTGGCCAAGGGGTTGTGTGCCATCCACAACAGATTCCATAAATATCCCCATAGTATCCCCTATTTCAACAGCAGACATAAGACAGACTGCATGGACGAGAATATTTTTCATAGCTCTCATAGCGGAGTTCAGGCTGAAAGGACCATCAAGAGGAGAATGCTTCTGCTGAGTGGAATTGTCTATTCACACTGTATTCTCACACTCAGATCTCTAGCATACCTGGTTAGAAATGGCAGAATTAGGGGACCAGCAGCTAGTGTAATGGCTACGTCGCTGGACTCCCACGTAGTCGACCACAGTTCGCGTCCCGGACCCGGTGGCTTAAAACCCACGCTGGGCGCGTGTGCGTGCGTGCCCAAGATCCTGAGAGGAGAATGGAGGAGAAGGGATTGAGGCATGGCCATCCCCCAGGGGGGTGATTTCTTACTTTCTTTCTCTCTGTCTCTTTCTTTCTGGTGAGCACACATGCCCTATGGCAAAAACCTCTCCAAAAATAAAAAAGGATGAAAGAAAAGAAATGGCAGAATTAATATGCAGCATCCTGTCTCTTTACCCTCATCACTACTTTGGTTAAGAAAATTAACTAAAAAATATTTGCCTTGTTTAGGAGTTGTTTGTGAAAGGTCTTATTATTTCAATGAAATAGAATACTATTTTGTTGGCAAGCTGTTCTGTTCCTGTGAACTACATTTCTACATGCTTCTCAGCTGATTATACAGTGCAGATATTTTTAGTGGGTGATAATCTTCTTTTCTCTACTTGATATTTCTCCTTTGAGACTTTTTTTGTTTTTAGAAAAAGTTTTTCTGAGGACAGTTTAAAAAGGATTGTCTTTCTGTATTAAAAGCTTTCAAAATTTAGCCAATCAGAGGTACTCATAAAACTAAAGTCAAGGGTTTAATTCAAGAAGGGAATATTTTAGTTCATGCATAGAAAAACTGCATTCTGGAACAGATATCTACAATTAGCAGACAACCCACTCGGTATCATCATTAGCTCTTTTTAAATATGCATGCTTTTTTTTAAAACTTTTTTTTTTTGGAGAAGTTTTTGCCATAGGGCACATACACGCACCAAAAAGACAGAGACAGAGAGACAGAAAGTGAGAAATCACCCCCCAGGGAGGATGGCCACGCCGCAATCCATTCTCCTCCATTCTCCTATTGGTCATGCACATGCACGTGCCCGGTGTGAGTTTTAGCCACCGGGTCCAGGACTCAAACTGTGGTCAACTACATGGGAGTCCAGCGACATAGCCATTACACTAACTGCTGTTCCTAAATATCACATACTTTTAACCTGCTTGTTTCAGAAATATGTGTGATAGATTTCAAGGGATGATAGTGGAGATGCAGGACAGAGTGTTACCGACACTGAAAAACAAAGACATTTCAAAACAACAATCCTACCTATTGTGGTCAAGAGTTTATTCATAAAGCGTTGACGAAGCATAATGCACAGAACGGATGTGTATGTAATTTACAGACACCAGCCCCAAAAGCTCCCTGGAGAATTTTCTTTGATGAGAATTTTAGTACTTACCTGAAAAGTACGCCTTTTGTTTGCTTTCGTTTTTATTTCTGGTGAATACATCCAATAAAAAGCAACTTGTTTAGCTCACAAATTGTCGTTCAGACCTTTTGCCACGTGTGCATTCATTTCCAGCAATGTTTGCAATACCATTTCATCCTAAACATCAACAGAAAATAGAAGTATAGGAGCCAGCCTATTACTTCAATCAGGGTAGACAAGCAAGAATTAAAGTGACCTTCAACTCCAGATTTCTCTGTCTTGCCTTAAAGGAGGGATATACCGAGGGGCTCAGTTGATTTATGTTAAGTTAAAGCCATTTCAGTAAAGCAATGACCTTGTGCCTGTAAATATTTAAGTATCTAGTTCTTCAGGGATCGGTGAAAAATATAGCATTTTTTAAAATAACACAAATCGGTGAGAGCTTTTGATTGCTTGAGAATCTACTCAGAGTGAATTTTTTAAAACAGCTTTCATATACCAAAGAACTAAAGCATGACTACTGTATGCCTTTTACTTTAACTTGTATGTACAGGCTGAGTGGCACCAAAGAAGAATGATAAAAAAGGGAACGCTAGAGACCAAGATCTGTTTGTTTGCTCACGGCATGCTGATCAAATCCTTGTGAGGACTGGGTAGAAGCCAAAAGTGTGGGGTCCAGCCCTGCTTTTGTTCTTCCTAGTTATCTTGGTTACTGTCCCACATGGAAGAAGAATTTGTTCCTCAGTGTTGTCTGTGAAATGAAAGCAAAGCAAACAAAATTCAAGACATTTTGAAGCTCTAAAACTTCTGGATTTAGGGACTGCTCTGTAGCCTAGGGATTAAGTGAGTTGAAACTCACATGACCATCTGTGGTGTCAGTTCTGGGCTCAGCTGCCTGAAAAGCATGCTGGGCATTCTTGTCTATGTATTCCCCAAATTTGGACAAGAGAGGGAAATGGAGAAGTGTTTGAGGTATGACCACATTAAGAGGACCTTTCGGAGGGGACCGGCAGGTCGTATGGTGGTTAAGAGCACTGGACTCCCATATCGTCAACCACAGTTTGAGTCCCGGACCCAGCAGCTTGCTTGTGCTTTCTCTCTCTCTCTCTCTCTCTCTCTCTCTCTCTCTTTCTCTCCCTGTCTGGTCAAATTAAAATAAACAAACAAATAAAATTCAATAAAAAATAATATTTTTAAAAAAGAGGAGATTTCCGAGCCAGTTGGTGGTGTGGTGGTTAAGGTACTGGATTCCCATGTGGCCAAATGCTGCCTGAGTCCTGAGCCTGGGCTCATGTGCGTGTGTGCCCAAAATCCTGAGAGGAGAGTGGAGGTCTCTGGCAATTGCATATGCTCTAAAGCAAAA
Organism: Tupaia belangeri chinensis; assembly: GCF_000334495.1. NCBI lineage: Eukaryota > Metazoa > Chordata > Mammalia > Scandentia > Tupaiidae > Tupaia > Tupaia belangeri. The sequence continues at coordinate 605,309 of NW_006160136.1, forward strand.
AAAAAAAAAAAAGAAAAAGAAGCTTTCTCCCTCTTCCTCTTTCTGGTTTTCTGTCCCTGTCTGGCAAGTGCCTGCAACCTCTGACATTTAGAAAAAACTGGATTTATATCTCAAAAGAATTTTGAAGTGATTCATGCTTTGAGATGCATGTGCAAAAAATGGTTTTTAATATAGGACATTTAAATCTATAGGAGCATAAAATAAATATGAGAAAAATCTGTCCTATAATTACTATAATTATTTATAGTTCACTCAAAACTTGCTGAGATTGAAAGTAAAATAAATATTTCAAAATTCCTCAAATATGTTTAGTAAGAAATAGCAGAAATGTTTAGCAAATCTCTTCGGGGAGTTATTTTCCTTCAAAGTCTATATGAGATCCCAGTTGAACAAAAGCTGCTTGATTGATTTTTCCTCTTGTTTCTCTAGAGTTAAATTGCCACAGAGTTTAAGAGCAGAAATATATTTTTGGCTAACACTAAATTTCTGAGAGTAGACATTCACCTTAAATAATAAATTCATATGGAAAAAATTGATGAACTGTAAGGTTTTGGGTATGGCAAAGGTTATCATAGGTCAGCTTTACTATGTGATCACACTAAATAGGGATTAAATGACTTAATGAACTGTAGTACGATCCCCCTGTGGTACTAGAACTTTTTTGTTCCTCTGTAATATTATCTTATATTTTTCATTATTTATAGTACAGAGGGGGCCAACAAATGGCATAATAGTCATGACACTGGGATCCCAAGCAGTTGACTGCGGTTTTGTCCCTGACCTGAAGGCTTAAAACTCATGTAGGGGGTGTATGTGAGCATGCCCAAAGTACCCAGAGGAAAATAGAGAAGGGATCGCAGCTTGGCCATCTCCCCGGGGGATGATTTCTCTCTTTCTGTCTTTATGTCTCTCTCTCTGGCAAGTGCCCATGCCCTATAGCAAAAGTCTCTCAAAAAATTTATACTACAGAAATTAATATCATGGCCTTTTTTAAAAAAATAATTTTTAAATTTAATTTTATTTTTTTTTCATTTGAGCAGAGAGGAACAGAGTGAGAGAAAGAGAGAAAGAGAGAGAGAGAGGGAGAAGAGGGAAAGTGAGAAACCTAGCCACCAAGTCCGATTTTCAAACTGCAGTCAGTCATGTGGGAGTCCAGCACCCTTTAACCATGCCACCTGCGGGCCCCACTATCATGGCCTTTTACAAAGATTTACCAAGAAGGATACAGTGAAGGAAGGATGTTGCCTGTTTGGTACTATGTTAAATACTTAAAATGACAATACGTCTTTTTATTTTTTCTTTTCTTACAGATTCCCAGACAAATATTTTAATCTTGATTTTGTACCATAGAACAAATATTACTAGATTTGAAGTAAAATTTTGACTTCCATATTTGCTAATAACTTCAGCATGTTTTTTAATCTCCTTTACTTCTAGTTTCCTCCTTTGTAAATGAAAAAAAAAAAAAAAAAAAAAAAAAAAAACAACAGTGGTTGTAGCATAATGACTATGTCACTGGAGGGAACCAGCAGTTAGCATAATGGCTATGTCGCTGGACTCCCACGTAGTCGAACACGGTTCGCGTCCTGGACCCGATGGCTTAAAACTCACGCCGGGCGTGTGTGAGTGCCCAAGATCCCAAGAGGAGAATGGAGGAGAATGGATTGCGGCGTGACCATCCCCCCTGGAGGGTGATTTCTCACTTTCTGTCTCTATGTCTCTCTCTGTCTGTCTGGCGAGCGCACGCGCCCTATAGTGAAAATCTCTCCAAAAAAAAAAAAAAAACTTCTCAAAGTTTAGCCCTGTTTTCTTCCTATCTATGGCTAAGAATCGATATCAGAATCAAAGCTGGATGAAAACTTATATCCCATCCCATCAGGTATGAGCTGTTTAAACATTTAATTAACCCAACTAGTAAGTAGACACTTTGTCTAAGGAAATAAGTAAAATTACTAGAATGAATATTTTCTCTTTCTATATTTTATGTGCCCAAGATAAAATAGTTAATGTTTTCACTATCAGAATTGCATCTTGAACTTTGGACAACATAATAAACATTTCGTTTCAAGGAACTGAGAAATGTGGAACTCTAAAACCATAGTAATAGTGCCATCAGACATGAAAGATCAAATTAGCAAATTTTTTGCACACTCTGATGAGGAATGTGGTCAAGTGTGCCTGCTAGCTGTATCTGATGAGTTGTTTTCTTTAAAATGATGTCTTTTTGTGACCAGCAGTTAGCGTAATGGCTATGTCGCTGGACTCCCACGTGGTCGACCGCGGTTTGAGTCCTGGACCCAGTGGCTTAAACTCATACTGGGCGCATGTGTGTGCATGCCCAAGATCCTGAGAGGAGCATGGAGGAGAAGGGGTTGGGGTGTGGCCATCCCCCCTGGGGGCTGATTTCTCGCTTTCTGTCTCTCTGTCTCTCTCTCTCTCTCTCTGTCTGTCTGGCAAATGCATGCGCCCTATAGCAAAAACCTCTCCAAAAAAAAAAAAAAAAAAAAAGATGTGTTCTTGCATTCCTTCCTAGAGCCAGAAGTCTTCCAATTATAAACAGAGAGAACTGCTATAGAATTCTGGTATCCCTGGTCACAGATTTCCTGGGATGTGTGAGAGGTGCCAAATTACCACGTCTAAGCATATGTCAGCAGGTTTTGGGTAGCCCTTAGTCTAATTCTTTCTTCTGAAAAATTAAATATTGAAATACTTCCACTTTGAAGAAATAAAGCTCATACTTTCTAGTACAAATGCATCCATTATTCATTAATAACACTTTGATTGTGGTAAGACCACTTCAGTCTTGAAAGTAATCATTAGTATATTGATTTTGGCCCACTTACATAGAATTTTTCAAATGAAAGTATTAAGACAGAAAATCTTAAAAGCAATCTAATGGATAAGCGTAAGACACATACTATATTGTGAATTTCCCACTTTTTCAAAGTATTTGATTTATTTCAATCCATAAGCCCTTTTTTTTATGTAACTAAGACTTTTCCATGCACCTTAACACTGAAGGTTTTTAAATGATGGATATTTGCTAAACCAAATATAGCCTGTTATTTTTTAATTCAAATTGGCAATTTATAAGTTGGTGCAGTACTAAATCAATTAGCAGAAGAACTAAATAAGAATGGATGTATCTATTAGTGTCAAGTATATATTTCCGTGGCCAAATAGAATGTTTTACTTTGGTATAATAATCTAGAAAGCAGGTTCATAAATTCTGTGAGATTCCATTGTCATTAATAGCTCTCAGAACATACGTATAATCAGAGGTGAGAAAAGTATTTGAAAGTCACTACTGCATGTTAATGAACTTTTTTTTTTTAAGAGAGATTTTTTGCTATAGGACACGTACTCACCAGAGAGAGAGAGACAGACGGAAAGCGAGAAATCACACCCCCCAACAGGGGTATGGCCATGCCACAATCCCTTCTCCTCCATTCTCCTCTCAGGATTTTAAGCATGCGTGCACAGCTCCCCGGAGTGAGTTTTTTAAGCCACTGGGTTCGGGACTTGAACCACGGTCACCCATGCAGGAGTCCAGAGACGTAACCATTATGCCATCTGTGTATCTGTTAACAAACTACTTTATATGGCTGCCAAGGAGACAGGTTTCATTGGAATTATTTTTTCTGTGACGTCTTCATTAAGGGGTAGAGCTTTAGAAAGTAAATAATTACCCTTAATTCTAGAACTTCAATGTTGACTGGCATGAGTGGATTTGTTATACCTCTTTCCAGATAACCCTTGTCCTTCATCTGTAGCCTTTAATTTTGTGCCCATCAATCGTGGTTTTAACTAGTCTCTGATGCTGCAATGCACAGATGGCTTTCTTCCTGGGTGCTTCAGGAAACACCTCTAGATTTCTAAAAGGTTCCTATCACTCCCCAGAGGATTCCCTGACACCAGTGACATTTGGCCTAATCGTTTATTCTCTCAGATACAAGGCTTCCCTGTGGTGGTTCGCCTGGTCAGGAAAGTTTCTGTTATTTTACAGCCATGGCTAGCAACATCTGCTGGCAGTATTTTACTTGAAGTGTCCCAACTCAAAAAAAAAAAATCATTTTATGCTTTTAGGTTATTTTCTTAAAAATAATGTCAAGTTCTTATAAAGTTTTGTAGGGATATACTACTCAAAATTATGAATGGAGGAACTTTCCAAGACTTAATTGAATAACATTCAAAACACTTAAAAAATGCTACCTAAAAATGCAATCAAAATGAACTTACTTTTCCTTGCAAGTCATTTAATTATAATAGAAAATACTCAGAAGAAATACCCCCAAAGTGATCAAAATCATTGGTTTCAGCAGTGAAGTTAACAGATTTCTTGTTTGTAGTCTACGTTATACAAATATCATACAATAATTATTTACTTGGAAAAACTACGTAAAATATTGAAATAATGGTTAAATGGATAGATACTTAATACATAGGAACATATTTTAAGAAAAGGATATCAGGCAGGAACCATTAGTTCAAAGAGTGAGATTCCACAGAGCTGACTGCATTGGAATCCCAGCCCAGTGGCTTGACAAACACACTGGCTCCCTGAATGTGGAGCCCAAACTCCAGACAGGACAGAGAGTTGGGGAAGAGGTGACAGAATGGCTCCACTCCAGTGGGGGTGCTTCCCTCCATCTCTCTGTCTCTGCATGGTGAGCACATGTGCCCTCTGTCAATTAAAAAAGAAAAAGAGAAAAAGATACATTTGAAAGAGTTTTGTTTGTTTGTTTGTTTTAATATAGCCCTGGTGAGAACCTTGATTTCTATTTTCTATTCATTTAATGAGAGAGAAAGATGGGTATTTTTTTTAAAGAATTGTTTATTTCATTTCATTTATGATTATTTTTAAAATTTGACTGGAGAGAGACATAGAGAAAGAGAGAAAGGGAAAATGAGAAAATAAGCTGCTTGAGGCTGGGACTCGGACTGGGACTTGGACCCTGGTGGACCATGTGGGAATACAGTGCCCCAACCACCACGCCACCTGCTGGCCCCACAGAGAGAGGAGAGGAGGGAGAGAAAGCAAGCCACCAGGTCCAGGACTCAAACCACCTTCGGGCATGTGGGTGTCTAGCTCCCTAACCACCATGCCGTCTGCTGGCCCCATCTGTACCTTTAATATAAAGTTGTAAGGGATAGCGGATTATTGTTGAGATCTCTATTAGAAACTAGCACATTATCTGAGGTCAGGGTTTTCAGAATTTTATTCTTAGAATCCTTCCACACTCTTTTTTTCTTTTTTTTTAAGAATTATTTATTTAATGTTATTCCTTATTATTACTATTTTCCAGTTTGTTACAGGGCATGCACACTCACCAGAGAGAGACAGAAAGAGAGCACAAGAGAAAGTGAGAAAGCAAGCCTCCAGGTCCAGGACTCAAACCCTGGTCAGCCACTTGGAAGTGTAGTGCCTTAACCACTACACCACCTGCTGACCCCTCCCCTTTATACTCTTAAAAATTATCAAGAACTCTAGAGATGCTTTGTTTATGTTGGGTATATGTATCAGCATTTGCCATATTCAGAATTAAAACTGATCATTTAAAAGCTTTGGAGTCATTTAAAAGATGATGAAACCATTGAATATCGATTAAAATAATATTTTGTAAAAATATATATATATATTTATATTATAAAATATTGGGTTGTCTGGAAAATCTAGACACATTTTTGCATTAAAAAACAGAAAAATACATCATGACTTTCCCAACAACCTAATACCTTGTGAGAAAGGTTGAATTATAATGCTTCATGTTTTTATAAGTCTATTTGTGTGTGGCTAAATAGAATACAGCTAAATTTTAGAATCTGCATTTACACTTATCTTAACACATGTACTTTACTCTCTGAAAGAACTCTACTCCTTCTGCTGAGTATGAAAATTAAAAAAAAAATAAAGATGGGGAACCAGCAGTTAGCATAATGGCTATGTCGCTGGACTCCCACGTAGTGGACCGCAGTTCGCGTCCCCGACCCGGTGGCTTAAAACTCACGCCGGGCGCGTGTGCGTGCATGCCCAAGATCCTGAGAGGAGAATGGAGGGGAAGGGATTGCGGCATGACCATCCCCCCTGAGAGGTGATTTCTCGCTTTCTGTCTCTAATGTCTCTCACTGTCTGTCTGGCGAGCGCATGCGCTCTATAGCGAAAATCTCTCTCTCAAAAAAAAAAAAAAAGATGGAAAGAAAGCCAGTAATTTTATTATGAAATAATTTTGGATTTGTAAACTCCTCAAAGAGTTTTTAAGATACCCAAACTTCCTGAGATCACACTTTGAAAACTACCAGCTTAAGAAAGACATCTTTTATTTTTGTAACTGCATAGTATTCCATTTAATGAATGGGCTGTATGTTTGTAAACTTGTTAGCAAATGAATATATTGCTTTGAGGGTTTTTTTTTTCTTTTCTTCTTTACAATGTTGCAATGAATATCCCTATGGCGATGAAGCTGGTTACATGCATGGCTAGATGTGATGAAAGGGACATTTAAAAGTGAATTACTTCTGGGTCCAGCAGAGGATGTAATGGTTATGTCACTCTGGCTGACCTGGTCGCACAGTGGTTAAGGGAGCTGTGTCTCACACAGTCAGCTAGGGTTCAAATCCTGGCCCCTGTGGCTTGAGAAACATGCAGGGCACCTGTGTGTGTGCCTAAATCATGACAGGAAGGAGGAATGAAGGGAAAATTACGCCAACATAACCGCACCCCAAAGGAGTGTGCGCTCGCGCTCGCTCTCGCTCTCGCTCCCTCTCTCTCTCTCTCTCTTGCTCTCTCTCGTGAGCACACACACCCTCTGGCAATACTAACAATAATACGGGGAGAGCTGAATAAACAAAACAACTTTTTAAACTTGCTGTTCAAGTTTCGTTCAGAATAGGATTTATTTTTTATTGTTAACTCTAGATGTCTAGCTGTAGACCTGCCATGAGCATCCAAATATTTTGGCCAGTGTAGGTAATTTAGGAGCATGTTTTTAGAGTCTGTTGCCCATGTGACAGTCCTTATTTGACATGATTTCATGGTTGAATAGGTATTTGCCGAATGAATGAGTAGCAGAAATTAGTAGTGAGATGGTAATTCAGCACTTTTCTTCACCTCTGTTTACTAGAATCCCCTCTATACTGACTTTAGATATCGAAATCTTTTGAGACTACTCTGCAGTTTTGAAAGTTCATCAGGAAATGATGGTTTCTATAATTGCAGATATCTATCAAAATAGATTAATTTCAAAATTATAATAATTCCTGGAGTTGTCCTGAGGCAAAATGTGTTCTACTTTCATAAGTATTTCCATTTCCTTGTTAGGAAGACACACAATCTGAAATGCAAGTTTAATTTTCCCCTAGACATAAAAGAGAAGACCTTTGTAATTACTTGTCTTTTTCATCCAACCACTTACTGTCTTCCTTTATTTTTGCCCGTGATTGCAAAAAACGAAGCTTTCCACAGTAGAAAATGCCCATGCCTTAGGTTGTCTGTTCTTAGAACAACAGCTATATTTTTACCTTCAGCTCATTCTCTGCAATATTTTATATCTTTTCATAGTATAAGGATTTTCTTCAGGTACAAAATTTCTGTGCATATTATTTTGAATTGACTGTTTTCTATGTACTGTCCATGTACTGTCATGACAGATTGCATCCGGGGACCAAATCTATTTTAAAAATATTTTGCTTGCATTTTAGAAGAATTGAATGAACACAGCAACTATTGAAACTTGTCATTAAAATTTCATGCAGGGTATGATTTGCTTTTCAGTATGAACTCTGGACATCCAGATTTAGACAGGATATTTGAATACATGGCCAATATAACTAATTTGAAGACTGTTGGGACCAGCAGGTGGTGTAACGCTTACATTACTGGACTCTCACATAGTTAACTGCTGTTTGAGTCCCAGATCCAGCAGCTTCAAACTCACCAGGCATGTGTGTGTCCATGCACAAAATCCCAAGAAGATAAGGGAGGAGAAGGGATTGGACCATGGCCATGCCCCCAGGGTGTGTGATTTCTCACTTTCCTTGTCTCTCTGTCTCTCTGTCTCTTCAGCAAGTACATGCATCCTATAGAAAAAATCTCTGTCTCTAAAAAAGAAAAAAGTGTTATCAGTTATGCACAAGACCTTATTTGATATGATTTAATGGGCTGAATAACTATTTACTGAATGAATGAGTGAATAGGAGTAATTATTATTGTTGTGAGTAAACTCGCAAGTTTTCCATTTTTTTCCTTCTTGTTTCTTTTCCCTCTCGGGTGGGCTAAATAATTAGTCCCTAGATGTCCATGTCACTCAGAGTATGTGAATATGTTGCCTTCATAGATGTGATCAAGTTAGAGTTGGTTTTTTGTTTTGTTTTGAGAGGTTTTTGCTATAGGGTACGTGTGCTAACCAGAGAGACACAGAGACAGAGAGAAGTCATCCCCCCAGGCAGATGGCCATGCTGCAACTCCTTCTTCTCCACTCTTCTCCTGGGATTTTGGGCATACAAGCAAACACCCTGGCATGAGTATCAGGCCACTGGGTCCCCCACTCGAACTGCCCTTGGCCACGTGGGATTTCACTGTCTCAACCACCCGTCCACCTGCTGCCCTCAAGTTAGAGATTTTGAGGTAGAGAGATTATCCTGGATTTTTCAGACAAGCCCCATGTAATCACAAGGCACATGCAAAAGGAAAACAGGAAAATGAGAGGGAGGAGGAGGAGAAAAGGTGACTTAAGGAGAAGATTGGAATGATGTGAGGAAGGGGTCCCAAGCCGTGAAATATAGACAGCTTCTAGATGCTGAAAAGCCAAGGGAAAGATGCTCTTCTAAAGTCTCCAAGAGAACACAGCTCAGCTGACACCTTGATTTCAGAGCTCTGACCTCGAGACCTGTAAGAGAAAGAACTTGGTTTTGTTTATATTTTTAGCCACTGAGGTGCTGGGAATTTGATGCAGCGGCCATCAGAAACTAATATGCCCTTTGATTTCCACTTCTTTTATTCCATGCCATGAGTTACCTCTAGAACCAAGCAGGTATGGAGTACTCAGCCCTCAGTTTGAATGTTAGATTTAGGTGGAACTAGTTTGCCCTGGCGGATCAATTCTACAATTTGTACAATGAATGTATTATGAACTTAAATCAGCTCAAAGACCTTTCCGGTCTTTGTCACATAACTGTAAATACATTCAAATGGAGATATGGTACCTTTTTTTTTTTTTCAGAAAAACAGATTATCCGTGAACTTTGTTCTGTCAGAACTTAACTCCCTCTCTTTACTGGAAAATAATATTAAATATGCCTGTGATTACAGAAGAGTAAGACCTCCCCGAGGAGATTTAGAATTTAGAAATTTAACAATGAAATCTCAGTCTCCAGTGATTTTTATGACAGTAGCCTAGATGTGATCTTAAAACCCTGAGATTACTGAAATGATATTTGTAGGTATGTATCTAGCCTGCATTTGTTTATTCCAATAGCTGCTTTAGTATATTTCATTGCTTAGAGTCTGTAACCAAAATCCTTTGCTATAACATACAAAGAATTTATCAAACCTATGGACACTAACTAGAATGTTCTTCTTTCATTAATGGAAAGGAATTACCGCTGCTATAGTTCATCTTATGCACCTTGGAGTAGAAAGAACCAAAAGTTAAACATTGCATTCAGATAGTCTGTTTATATAAAGTATGATTTATACCTCTAAGGGATGGGGAAAATTATTGACTAAAAGCCTTGTCTGCCTTTTTCTTTTGGCTTACCTTTAAACAAGGTAGTTTTACATTTTTGTTTATGACAGTAATTTTGCCTATATCAGGAAGAATGCAAAGAAATGTGGATACAACCCTTGGTTATATGTTCTTCTAATTGTAAAATTACTGACCATTTTTACTGAGATGGGCTGGGAAGCCTCTTTGCAATACTCTGCCTATAATTGGTTCCCATGGGGATCTGCACAAATCATGATTTCTGATAAAATGGAGAGCAATGGAAGAGTTACAAATTATAAAGAAATTAAGACTGGGTTAGTCAGCGAAATCTCAAAATCAGTGATTAGAATGTTATATTTAAGGTGAACTGTTGCCATTAACTAACGTGTCATTTGGTCATGTTTCTTGGTAAAAAGACTTTTCGTTTTCCCTTAATCCAAACTTTCTCAAAGAGGTTCTACAACACAAGGCAATGTGATTAATATTAATGTTGAATCATTTAAATGTGTTTTCTCTGAAGAAATTAGTCCACTAATGGGACTTAATACAGTCTTCAGTGGAAGGTTCAGACTTTGGACTCAGATAGACCAGCAATTCTATCTATTACTAATTGTAAAACTTATTTATATAATCTGTAAAATGAAGTTAACAATGTATCTCGCAGAATTATTTTAAGAATTGAGATATTGTATTCAAATTGATCTAAATAAGATGTAGTAATAAGTGAATCCTCAAATATCAGTGGTTTAACACTTAAAAAGAGTTCATTCTTGGGACCTGCAGGGTGGCTTGAAACTCACTTTGTGCGTGCGTGTGTGCGTGTGTGTGTGTGTGTGTGTGTGTGCATGCCCAAAATCGTGAGAGGAAAAAGGAGGAGAGGGGACTGCAGCATGCCCATCCCCCACACTGGGGAGTGGTTTCTCACATTCTCTCTCTCTCTGTGTATCTCTGTGTCTCTGGTGAGTGCACATGCCCTATAACAAAAAAATCTCTCTCTCAAAAATAAATAAATAAATAAATAAAGGTTAGTCTTTATTCATAGTATGAAGTTGTATCATTGGGACTCCACACACCTAAAGCTCATGGCCTTCAAGGACATCATGACAGGGGGTCAGAGATGGAAGGGACACACTAGGCCCAGAGAGTTGTCTCAGAAGTGACACTTGTCACATTTGTAGGTTTATTTATTTACTTATTATTTTTTAGTTTTTTCCTTTTCTTTTTTCTTTTTTTGCTCTATAGGGCGTGTATGCTCCCCAGAGAGACAGAGACAGACAGAAAGCGAGAAATCACCGTCCCCCCATAGGAGATGACCATGCCACAGTCCCTTTTCTTCTAGTCTCCTCTCAAGATTTTGGTCACACATGCACATGTGCCCAGCATGAGTTTTAAGCTGCCAGGTCCAGGACTTGAACCACGTTGATTATGTCGGAGTCCAGTGATGTAACCATTACACCATCTGCTAGTCTCACATTTGTTGGCTTATTGACCAGGGAGGCTTGGAAACATAAAACATAAGAGAAGACTGGGAACGTAGATATTTTAAATACAGTGTTTCCTACAACATTTAAAATGTTTATCAAGACACCTGGCACATAGTTAGAATAGCTCAATAAATATTGTTTTCTGTTATCCTTATTATGAGCATTCCAGAGGTGGTGCAAGTTTATACTTAAGAATATGCCACTAACTCTCTGACTTTGGGCAAGTTTTTAACACTCTCTGAATCTCCATTTTTTTTCATTGTAAAATAGGTTTCACCAGATTAGGTGTTTATAGGCACTAAAGGAAGAGAAATACGGCCATGTAGAGCACCCTTTAAAAAGAAGGTAGTTTTATTGTTATGATGCATTTTTAAAATTATCTATTGATTGGTTAATTAAATACCTGCCTGTGTGTTTTAATGCAACAATGTTTGAGATTTCTTAATCAGATTAACATGCCTGGATAAGACTTACATTTTGTAAGGTGAGGCACGCTTTCTCTAATGAATTAACATTGCTGTGGAGTTTTGAAAGAGATAAAGATGTTTGAGAAGGAAAAGCCTTCCTGGTTGGGGCATTCTACTGCAAAACCTCTAAGCAAGAGTGATCTTAACTAATTCAAGTGTAATTAAAGCAGAGTGAGTGATAGAGTTGCTAGAACCGAGGCTATAGAGTTATAAGAGAGACCTTTGTTTCCTATAAATAAAGTTTGTTCTCCCCCCCACCCCATATTTGGCATGAAATGATTGGAGATCTTTAAGCACAGAAAGAATAAGATATGAGTTTTACTTTAGAAAAATCAGAATGACTAATGTATAGATAATTGATAATAGCGACCATTGCAAAATTCCAGAAAGAATTGTGATCAATTTAAATACACTAGGTGGATGGATAGGTGAATAGAAGTTAGAGATTTGGGATTTCTTTTGCAGGTAGAGACAATAGATAGGTAAGAGAAGAGTATGGAGGTGAAAGAAATAGAAGATTCAGAGGTTGAACATTTGAGTGGACTGTCCTGTGATGAAGACTGGGAAAAGGACCGTTGTTTACAGGGTATCAAGAACGACACTTTTTTTTTTTTTGGAGAGGTTTTTTCTCTATAGGGCACGTGCGCTCGCCAGACAGACAGATAGAGACATAGAGACAGAAAGCGAGAAATCACCCCCCAGGGGGGATGGTCATGCCGCAATCCCTTCTCCTCCATTCTCCTGTCGGGATCTTGGGCACGCACGCACACGCGCCCGGCGTGAGTTTTAAGCCACTGGGTCCGGGACGCGAACCGCGGTTGACTACGTGGGAGTCCAGCGACATAGCCATTACGCTAACTGCTGGTTCCCAAGAACTACACTTTGAGGTCAGCAGGTGATACAGTGGTTGAGACCCTGGACTCTCACGTGGCTGACCATGGTTGAAGTCCTGGACCTGGTGGCTTGTTTTCTCACTTTTCCTCTTTCTCGGTCTCTCTCTGGGGAGTGCACGTGTCCTGTAGCAATAAAAATAAAAATAATGATAAATAAAATTAAATAAATAATTATTTAAAAAAAACACAACTGTTTTTTTTTTTACACCTGTTGTGTTTGAGATGTCTCTTAGCGTTTTACTGGCTATCATTCCCATGCAAAATTTCTACCCTTTCAGTGGGCCCTACCTACTTTTTAGATGACTGCTTATTATGAATGCAGTTCAATAATATGATCAATTTATTTTAGGTCCTCTTTTGCAAGAAAAGTTTAAAACTTAATTTAAAAGTTCATAAATAGCCTCTAAAGAAATACCTGAGAGAATTTACAAAGATAGCCTTCTAAATCCAGGCAAATAAATTTTACACGAGGGTCATAAAACAGAAAATACGTTTTTAATTGAGGATTCATCCATATCCCAAATGAACTGATTAGCCAAGAAGAGTTCATTCTTAGTAATAATAGGTTTGTATATTAGGTCATCAGGAAAGTCATGATGTATTTTTCTGTGTAAAAATGTGTCATGGCCTTCCTTACAACCCAATGCTTTCTTAGGTTTTGGAAGAACTATAATGTGTTCATTTTCCCCCTCCCTTTAGTAGTATAGACTACTAGACAGGAATTTGGAATGGATTGAATTGATTGACATGTTTGTTGTGGTCTACCACAGCCCGGCTCATCAGTTGTAGAACCCAGAAAGAAGTCAAAGACACGAAAGCCCTTATTGCATGAAACTCGTAATAGCAAAGTAACATTGGGTAAACATCAATACATTTGTCATTTCAGGGAAGTTAGGCCATGACACAACCTTGAGAAAGCCTACTTTGGGGAGATACATGGAAGAAGTCCTTTAGAATGATAAATTAAAGCTGCCTTTATGTTTTCAATCATGTCCAGTAACATAGTTCATAATGAGCAGGAGAACTTACCTTCCCTGTTCTAAGATACACCGTACCAGATCCACAGTGTGTGGTTAAATAGCCTGATATGATGTGTGTGTTTGTACATAACTCCTACAAGGAGATATTAACCCCAAGTTCTGAAATCTCTCTTTGTGCCTGCTAGTTATGACTTTAAAACTCAGGGTCAGAGTTCCAATTTCGACACACAAAGCCCTTGCTTTTGTGAGCGGAAGGCCTATTATTATGGGCAGAGATCAAAATTACCCTGAGCCAAGATCTATAATTTTCTATATTAAGTCTTGAGTCAGTGCTTGCAAAGTGAGGTATCAATTACTTGTTTAAAATCCCTTTTCTCATGAAGCACAGTGGTCATTCTGTTAAGTCCAGTAAAAGGAAAAAACATGGGCCACTTCAGTGTTGTGTTTTAAAGAAAATACTGTGAATCCATTTAGTGGAATGTAGTGTGTGCCCAAGATCCTGAGAGGACAATGGAGGAGAAGGGATTGCGGTGTGGTCACCCCCACTTGGGGGTGATTTCTCGCTTTCTGTCTCTCTGTCTCTCTCTGTCTTTCTGGCAAGTGTGCACACCCTATAGTAAAAACCTCTCCAAAAAAAAAAAATACAAACAAACAAACAAAAAACAAATGGGATCAAACACATCATGACTTCTATGGGGACCCCCAGATAGACTTCTGTAAAGCCCCTGATGACCATCCTCTCATCATCTCTGTCCCATCTCAGCAGGAAGTAGCCAGACTGATCTTTGGCCCATTTTTCCAACAGCAGTTAGGGATACTTCTTCAGAGGAGGGATTGAGACCGGAGTTGGACCCCATTTACAGGTAGATAGAGCACCCCCACCCCAGAGGAGAGCTCTGCTGCGTGGCTCCAGACAATTCCTCTTCTCCCAGTCACAATATTCCTTTGACCTTAGACATGTAAATCTTGTTTTTGAATAATTCATGGCCCAAAGCATCTAGATTAGGGCCCACAGGTGGCGTGGTGGTTAAAGACGCTAGGAGAGGTAAAGGGAACAGGCCTTCTTGAAGACACAGCTTCATGGATTCTGCAAACTAGCCATTTTGGGAAACAGAAATCAAGATTTCCCACTGATAATTCAGCCTCCAGCACACAAAACTTGCATGGTAGGAAGACCCCTTTCAGGCCTCCTTTCTCTGTACCTGTCTTTGTCTCTCTCTACCTCTGTCTCTGTCTCTGTCTCCTCTCTTTTTTTTTAAATTTTTGCTTTTTACAATTTTGCGCAGCACACAAGCACGCTGTGTGGTTTTCCAATTTTCTTTTTTTACTGAAATTTTTAAAAATATTAATATTTTTAGTTTTATTGAAAAGTTTTGATCTTCGTTTTTTCTTCTCTTTTTCTGTTTCTTGTTTGTTTTTTTGCTGTTGTTGCTGTTGTTTCTCTCTTTCTGTTTCCTTTTCTGCACGCTCCTCAATGCTCAGATTGAACTTCCAAGTTTGGGAAGAAACTGACCATCAACCAGATGACTAGAAATCACTGCAGGACCACAAGAAATATGGGAAAGCAGGAAAATACCTCTCCTCCAAGGGAAAAGGATAACTCCTCTTTATCCACACACAGTTCAATGGAATTCGTGGAAATGTCTGATAAAGAATTCAGAACATTCATAATGGCAAAACTAACAGAGATGGAAGAGAAGAGAAACAATGAACTGCTGAAGCGGAAGGAGAAAGAAGTTGTTGAGTTCCAGGAGGTGAGGAAATTCATGCAAGACCTAAAACAGGAATTTCACACTTTACAAAAGAATCAGATGGAACTCTTAGAGATGAAGGCTATAATACAGAAAGTCAAAATCTCCCTTGAAAGTATTAAAAGCAGACTAGATCATACAGAAAATAGATTCTTAGACATAGAAGAGAAAATTGCTAGACTAGAAAAATCCACCATGAAGACTAAGAAAATGGCCCAAAGGTTTGAGACTAATATATGAGAAATACTAAATACCATCAAACATTCAAACATCCGGATAATAGACATCCTAGAAGGCGAAGAGACTCATAAGGGCATTGATAATCTATTCCATGAGATCATGCAAGAAAACTTGCCAAACCTAGAGAGGCACTCAAAGATTCAGTCCCAAGAAATACAGAGGACCCCAAATAGAATCAACCCAAGAAAATCTTCTTCAAGACACATTATAGCCAGATTGACCAAAACCACAGACAAAGACAAGATACTAAGATTGGCAAGAGAAAAATGGCAAGTTACCTACA
>NW_006160136.1:622018-622255 GCF_000334495.1 Tupaia belangeri chinensis
ACTACTCTATAGTATGTTCATTCTACTCACTGAGGTTTATGCCTAAAGTCAGACTTGTGTTCATGTATAGGTATATATCAGCTGCGCTTGCTATTGGAAATATTTAGACTAATTAAGTTCATTAGCAAATCAATTAAATGGGGGGGAAGGCATAGAAAGCAACCATGGATACCAGAGACAATATGGGAGAAGGGTGGGACATGGCAGAGGGTGAGGGATAGGGAATCAAGGATGGGC
>NW_006160136.1:622293-650873 GCF_000334495.1 Tupaia belangeri chinensis
TGATAACATGTATGTTGATGTGCTTGATTGAGCCAATGTACAGTGTATTTTGGATGGAAAATTCATTTGTATGCTGTAATGATGCATAGTGAATTAATGTAAAAAATAAATAAATTAAAAGACAAAAAAAAAAAAAAATGGTGTTGGACTCCCACATGGCCGACCGTGGTTCCAGTCCTGAATCTGGTGGCTTGCTTTCTCACTTTCCCTTTCTCTCTCTGTCTGGTCAAACTGGAAAGTAGCAATAATAATAAATAAAGTTAAATACAATAATTATTTTTTAAAAAAAGGATCTCTAGCTTTGCACCCACTTCAAAATTAGGAGAATAATTGGACCCATGCTGAGTGTGCCCCTCTCCACCATGAGGGGAATGCATACCCAAGCCCCACCTAGAGCAGGTCTGGAAAAAGCCCTTCCTGACCCAAATAAAAACCCCTCCCTTAGTTCTTCCTTGGCAACCCATTTTCTGGGATCACAATCTTCTAGGGAGCTCTGTTCTTCCTTCCTGTTCCTTCCATAAAATCCCCTTCCTCTATACCTAAAACAAAGCAAAACAACCAAATGGGATCAAACTAGAACTTACCCGGACAGAAGGAGCATGAAAGCTATAATTTTAGGACAAGTTTTATTTTCACATCATGAGCGACAGTGTTTATTTCTCATGATACAATGGGAGCTTTTTTTTTTTTTTTTTTTTTTTGATCAGCAAACCTCGAAAGATATTTAGGTGTTTTCAGTGTATTTATAGCCTCTTTGATATATATTTGCAGCCTCTTAGAAACATTGATATTCTTTCTCTCTCTCTCTTTAAATTTTGCTAGAGTCTGTGTGTGCTTGCTGTAGAAAGGAAGACAGAAAGGGGGTGGGGGAGGGAGAAAATATACCCTGTGTTGTATGGTTGTGGAAATCCCTCCTCTTCTATTTCTTCCTCCTCCTTTGGTATTATGGACACACATGCACAGGCACCTGCTGCATTTTCAAGCCACAAGGTCTAGGAGTTGAGGTACTTGGTGGGCTATGTGGGATCCAGCTATCTTAATCAGCAGGCCATGGACTATCCCAAAACATTCATATTTTTTTACCTAATAATACAGTTCTACATAGATAATGCAAGATACCCACTCAATCCGCCCCATTTTTAGATGTTCTCTTTCACATATGGCATCCATGAATATATACAAAGCTAGAATTACTTCCACCTGCTCCATCAAAGAGGTGTGTGTGTGTGTGTGTGTGTGTGTGTGTGTGTGTATGTTGGTGTGTATGTATGTGTGTATATGTATGTGTGTGTATTTGAAAGCAGATCAATTAAAGAGTTGTTTCACCTACATAGTATTAGGATTAAGCAGTTATTGCTATAAGTTCTCTTTCAAGTTCAGATTTTATATATGTAAATTTATGTATGTAATTTTATATACACCCCATTATCAGAGTAGTGGGGGAGCTTTAATAATATTAAAAGAACAAAACCAGGAAACGCTAACCAAGACTTTGAATTATGGAAAAGTTTTTAAAAGCAGGAGGCATTCTTTAATGCATTTCTATTTTCGTGATCTTTGTAATAACAAAGCTGAATTAGAATGACTCTCACCTATGAAACAGAAAATTCCTTTATTCTACTTCATTTAGGGATTTAGAAGTGAACATACCAAGTATGTTAGAGAGAAAAATGATAAATTCCTGAGTATTTGCAGTCATATTCCTCCTCTGCTTTGCAAAGACTATCCCATGGCTACTTAATTTGTGCTCTTCTGATATAGATAATGGATAATAAGAGCTGCAGACTTGAAAGGAGCTGAAAGAGATTGACAACATTCCCTTTTGGAAAACTACTAACAAGAAACTACACTAGATCCGTGAAGACGAGGCATGAGTATGCAAAGATAGGGTCTTGTAAGGCAGTGAACAAACCATGGGCCAGATGGGACAATGGTGAGGAAGGCAGACAAAGAAAAGGCTTATTAATGGAATCTCCATGTTGTTTTGTATGTTTAAGTTACTAGGGTGGCTTGAATTGCTTTTTAATGTTTCTTAATTATGTGTCTTTGCACTGACTCTGTGCTGAGACTAGATCCTGAAGGAGACCATCTTTATTCGGGTTATGCTATTATTCACAAATATTCCATCTACTCCCTTAGTTAATGTTCCCTGAAGGTACAAGAATGAGTGCTCAGAAAAGAATCTCTGTATTTCTCTGCTTTTATTGTCTCTTCTAATATAACTCTGGTTTCATTGAAATTACATTGTTGAAACTGTTCTGTACTCCTTTGGTCCTAACTGAGGGAAATTTCTATCCTGCTCCCCATGTTAACTGGCGAGTTGGAAGCCACATGGAAAAGAATGACATATACTGACTCTTTTTTTAATTTTTCAATTTCTTTTATTTAACTTAATTTATTTTAACGTGACCAGAGAGGGACAGAGAGAGAGAGAGAGAGAGAGAGAGAAATTGAGAAAGCAAGCCACCAGGTTCAGAACTCAAACCATGGTAGGCCACATGGAAGCCCAGCACCCTCAACCCCCACACCACCTGCCCTCCCCCAACACATACTGATTCTTAGAATAAGAGACCTTGGACAGTCTCTTCTCCAGCACCATCATTTAAATATGAACACACTTAGAGATTTTCCTGTCTTTACAAACATCAAATCCAAATCTTTGCATTGTTTACATTGGGCTGTGGTAGTGTTGTTTAATTAATTACTGACAGCTAAGCCCTAAAACTAGAGTTTCATTCCTTTAGTTGCACTGTTTTCTTTGAGCACCCTGCTGGCCTCTCCAGAGCACTTTTACTCTGATACAAAATGGGTCAAGAAAGGACCCTTAGTAGTTCTCTGATCTTCTTTCTAACTACTCTTCCTCTTTATCCTTCAGCTCCAACACTCGATTGCCATTCTTTAAAATGCACACACTAAACTCAGGACATCTGTATGTCTGTCCTTTGGTCTAGAATACCTTCTTTCATTGTATCTCTGAAGGCTACTCTTGCCTTTCATTTTGGTCTGGGCTGAGATCTTTTCACATTTTTGAATATAAAATATGACCCCTCTGTCACTTTCTGCCCTCTACGTGACTATAGTATTTTTTCAGCACTTATCAAAATTGAAGTATTATTTATATGTTTATTGACAGTATCCCTTTACTATATTATAATGTCTATGACAACAGTGTTCATTAGTCTAGCTCTGCAGAATCTAAAATAATGCTTAGCACACAGTAAGTGGTCAATAAAAAATGCTGAATGAATGTTCTTCTGTTAGTATTGAGGAAAGGCTAAGCTCATTTGAGATTGTAATGTATAAGGAAGAAGGGATGATACAGGAAGCAGTATGGAATACATTGTGGAATATCAAAGACCTGGGGTTACATCTTGTTCTGACACTTACTAGCTGTGTATAGTTATTCATATCACCTAAACCCTCTGATGTTTCCCTTTTCATCTCAAAATGTGCTTCAACTCAAACAGTTTGTTTTGAGAAATATACAAAATGCATTAAAGCATCTAGCACCATGTCAAGCACTTAAATTTAACTTCAAAATCGATAACTATGTAGTTCATCTTATAAGATTTCATAATTCATATCAGATCTTAAATCACACTTTCTTTTTATTTAATTACCAGAGGGCGCATGTACTTTCCAGAGAAAGAAAAAGAAAGAGAGAGAGAGAGAGAGAGAGAGAGCGAGCGCAAACCTCCAGTGGGGCAGATCATGCAGCAATCACTTCTCTATTTCTCCATCTTTTGGGGATTTTGAACATGCATGGATACTCACCCAACATGTATTTTTCCAGCCACCAAGGTGGGATTTGAACTACAGTCAACCTTGCAGGATTCAACTCTCTTAACCACTAGGCTCTGGGACCAGTCCAATTGCAATTTCTTTCTTACCATTTTAATATATACTAAGCAGGAGCATATTCTTACTCATCCATTCTCATAAATTGTTTAGAAAAAGGCAGGAGGATCTTCTTGCTCATCTAAAACTAGTTTATCCGGAATCCCATCTTAGAAATTAGGCTGATGGAGTCTAGATTTAAGCTACCTTCAGAAAACCTGATTACTCTGCTGGAGGCCTCAGGGTATTCGTCCAAGAAGATTATAATATGATATGCCCAATATGAAAACACAAAGAGTTCACCTCTGGTAAGAAGTACTTGCTTTCATGCTCATGGAGAAAAGACAGAGGTTGGCTTGATTGTTTGCTAAATGTCTTTAAGAGCATCCAAAATGGACAATGGAAAGAATGGTTGAACTTTGCTCTTTGTATTACCCGGCAAATTTGACAAAGTCTCTCATAGGCTCTGTCTATGAGAGTAAGATCGTACAGAATGTTTTATAGTGATGTAGCATGTTTAGGCTCTTTCACAAAGTCACCCTGGTAAAACAGATCATAATCCATATAGAAATAAAGCTCTCTTTCTTACCACTTTACATTTTATAGTCCAAAATAGAACCTTTGAACTCCCATCACTTCTGAAATGCATCATGGTGATGCCTGCAGAGCTTCGGTGTCTTTTCAATTGACTATAGGATTCCTGTGGTGGGAATAAAATGAGAGGCATGGCTCCAGGAAAATGGCCCTAAGGGTCATACTTTTTATACGTGCCACAGTACTATCAGCGATAGCTAACATTTGTTTGGTGTACTTCCATGATTCGTAGAAGTTATTCCCCTGTCTGTCTGATGTAATGGTCCGAATTACTTCCCATCTTTCACGTATTAAACAAACATTTACTGCATGCTTCTATATGCCAGGTTTGGGGGTAAGTGTTCATTGTAAACTCATACAGTCTGGTGGTGAGGGAGCAGCCCCAAACCAGAGATGTTAGGTGCCAGTCTAAGTTTTTAAAAATGAATAGATGGTAAAACTGAGATGTGAAAATAAAACCTATTATCAGCAATAGGATCAGGTATAATTATTCCCTCAACTATCCTCAGTTTGTGAGAACCAAGGACGATACAGGAGTCTTTTCTTTGAGGAAAGCTTTTAAAAATTCCTAGATGAGTCAGGTATTTCTAAAAGCAGGTCAGCAAGTAGTATCGTGGATCAGGCACTGGACTCCCACATGGCTGATTATGGTTCGAATCCTGGACCTGGCACAGTGAAAATCATGCCAGGTGCATGTGCATGCATGTCCAAAATCTGAGGAGGAAAATGGAGGGAGAAGGGATTGTGGCATGGCCATTCTCTTCTGAGGGGTGATTTAGTGCATGTGCCCTATCACAAAAACCTTAAGAAAAGATTTAAAAATTTATAAAAGATGTTTCTAAATGTTTATATCTAATCATTGTATGACCAAGAAACATATACTATGTTCAATACAAAATAGTGTACTTTGTTGATTGCAATTATTTTTTAAGTCAAGATGAACATAGTCCAGAACTACAGTTACGTAGAACAGGTCCAGCATGTCACTAGCCAAATTTTCAATAATCTTTGGAAAATAGGGAAATGGTTACTAATGTATATTCCAGGTAAGAAGTACTTCTTTATATTTACTATTTTATGTTTAAATTTTAATAAATTTTATTTGTCATAGGGCACATGCATATTTCAGAGACAGAGAAAGAAAGTGAGAAGTCTCACTGCCCCTCCAGGGGGAGTGGCCATGTGATAATTCCTTTCTCCTCCATTCTCCTCTTGGGATTTTAGCCACATGCCTGGTGTGTTTTTCAAGTTGCTGGTCTAGAACTCAAACTGCACAGTCAGCCATATGGGATCAAATTGCCTTAACCACCATGCCACCTGGCTGGCCCATGAAAGACTTCTTGACAGACTTACTAAGATTTAAGTACATTTTAAAGAAATTTAGAGACCTTTTTTATACAGAAGTGTTTTAAAAACCTTAGAGACCTGAGATGGCTACTGAACATGAGTTGTGAAATATTGCTCTCAGGGACTAAGAATGAATATATTCTGCTGAGACTTCTCCTTCCAGATTCATTTCTAGTGGGTAGGGCTACCTCTGTTTCCTTCTCTCCCTCTCTCAGTCTCTCTCTGTCTTTCTGTGTCTTTTAATTTTTTTTTAATTCAAAAAAAGTTTTTTTAAATAAAGTATTCTCTGGTCTCTCAAGCCCCTTCTTTATGGTGCTAATTTTTGCATTTCCCCATTCCTTTTAGGAAAAGCACAAACCTAGGCCCATCCTGAGATGGCTACTGAACATGAGCTGTGAAATACTGCTTTCACTCAGCATGTGTGCACGCCATGCCATTTTCATTTTTAAAATTAAAATCTAAAGTCTTTTTAGTTTATTTTTTCTTTAAATTTTTTCTTCTTATTTTCCTATTCTCTAATTGGTTTTTTTTTTTTTTTCCTTTTTCCTTTATCTTTATTCCTTGGCTGCTCAGCCTCTACACACTGAGAGTCTAGACAGGTCCAAGTGAACAGGATCCAAACATCTGAATACAATTAGGGTCAGAATATTCCTCAATTCCCACTGAATCTGATCCACAAAGAGTGAAAAACAGAACAGAAGAGAGATTGCAGATCACCTTCTTCTGCATGCCACTGAAAGCCCAGATTGAAGTTCAAGAATTAGGAAGAAATGTACCATCCATCAGATGACCAGAAATCACCACAGGGTCACAAGAAATATGGGAAAGCAAGAAAATACCTCTCCTGCAGGGGAAAAGAATAACTCATCTTCATCCTCAGACAGTACAATGAAACTCATAGAAATGCCAGATAAAGAATTTATGATATTCATAGTGACAAAACTAACAGAGATGGAAGAGAAGAGAGACAATTGCAAAAGTGGCAGGAGAAAAGAGCTGACAAGTTCCAGGAGGTAAGGAAATTCTTGCAAGATCTGAAAGAAGAAATATACACCATAAAAATGAATCAAATGGACCTGTTAGAGATGAAGGCTATAATACAAGAAGTCAGAACCACCCTTGAAAGTGTTAAAAGTAGACTAGATCGTACAGAAAATTGAATCTCAGATGAAGAAGATAGAATCGCTGGCCTAGAAGAATCCACCATGAAGACTGAGAAAATTGCCCCCCAAAATGAGAATAATATATGAGAAATACTAGATACAATCAAACATTCAAACATCTGGATAATCGGTATCCCAGAAGGTGAAGAGACTCATAAGGGCATTGATAATCTATTCCATGAAATCTTGGAAGAAAACATTCCAAAGCTAGAGAGGCATTCAAAGATCCAGTCCCAAGAAATACAAAGGACCCTAAGTAGAATCAACCCAAGAAGATCTTCTCCAAGACACATTATAGCCAGGTTGACCAAAACCACAGAAAAATACAAGATACTAAGATTGGCAAGAGAAAAATGTCAAGTTACCTACGAAGATTATTCCATTAGGCTAACAGTGGATCTCTCATTGGAAAAAATGCAAGTGAAGAAAGAATGAGAAAAAAAAATATTCACAGTGTTAAGGGAAAAGCAATTTCAACTAAGAATACTGTACCCAGCAAGATTGTCCTTCATATGGGAATAAAAGACAAAAACATTCTCAGATGCACAGAACCTGAAAGAATTTACCAACACCAGAACACATTTCCAAGAATTTTGAAGGGAGTGCTATACCAGGAAAATTAAATACAGACACACAGAAATAAGAGTTCAAAAACTAAGAAAATGGCCAACTTAATCGTAGGGACATATCTGGAATAGAATATTATATCCCAGAATTGAATCAGGAAGATTGAACCACAACAGAAGATAGATTAAGTACGTGAGACAGAACTGATGAAATAGAATTTTATAACTAAAAAACATTGCTGATTTTCTTCTAGGCTTTGTTTTCCAGTTTTAAGGATTTTTTTTCCTGTCTTGAGCTGCTGATAGGTTCATGTACCTACTATTTGAACAGAATCCTAACCTGTTTCCTAGCTTTCAGTTTTAAGCAGGTTCTTAGCATTTCTTTGATTTATTAAAGCTAAAACTTCTTTTCTTGAAATTAAAAAATATATTTTAAATACCTATTTAATGGCCATAGTAAGCTATATAGCATCAGCTAGGTGCTACTTATAATCATTCTACTTCTACTCAGAGTTTGACACCTAAAGTCAGACATGTGTTCACAGACATGTATATATCAGCTGAACTTGCTATAAGAAGTAGATTATTTATGAAACTTTGTGAATCAATAAAATGTCAGGGGGAAAAAGGTTTGGAAAGCAACTGTGGACACCAGAATTAGTGTGGGAGGAGGGTGGGAAATGGCAGAGGGTAAGAAATAGGGGGAAAAATTATATAGAGAGACACATATATATATGTATATATACACACTCACATATAAACATATACATATATATACACATATACATATATACATGTGTGTATATATATGAAACTAGAAATGAAAAATTATCAATAACATGTATGATTAAGCCACTATGCAGTATGTTCTAGATGGGAAGTCACATTTTTGTATGCTGTAATGATGCTCAGTGAATGAATATAAATCAATTAGTTTATTTTTAAATGATAAAATAAAACCGTGAGAGATATGTTCACAGTCTGACTGAATTAAATGCATCCTTGACTTACTTAGCTGAGTATTTTTTTTTATCTGAGTTTGAGTTCAGCTTGAGGATGCATACCTGTTAGCTGCCTTGGTGGAAGACCATAAGCAGATATGAGAAGGAATCTTGATGTTTTCATTAGACTATTCCTCCCTGTTTTTTTTTTTCCCTAGCGGGTACTTTCTCCCTCTCCTTTTCTCTTTGTCTCTCCATCTCTCTCTCTCTCTCTGGGAACCACACATGCCCTGTAGGAAAACAATAAAAGAATTTTCAGAAAATTGTTAACCAAAAAAAAAGATAGTTTTTGTTTGTTTGCTTTTGTTTTTTAGTCCCCCACCCCCCCCATAGGGCATGTGTGCTCACCAGAAGGAGACAGAGAGAAGGAAAGTGAGAAATCGCCCTCCAGCGGGTGATAACCATGCCACAATCCCTTCTCCTCCATTCTCCTCTCATGATTTTAATCACACATGCACATGCTCCTAGTGTGATTTTCAAGCTCCCAGGTCCAGGACTCAAACCATGGTCAGTCCTATGGAGTCCAGTGTCTTAAAAGACACTGTTTTAATCCTTAAATCAGAAAGGTGATCTTGAAATCACCTATTTCTCGGAAAACAGCTGTTTCCTGTTATCATCACTGTGTAGAATTTTCTCTCCTGATAGGCTGTTTCCCATCATAGAGAACTATGTATGAAACGAAATATAAGTTGTAATCCATAACTGAGGGATAAAATTGGAAGTGGAGATGCAAATTGCACTTTCTTCGAAGCGTGCTATTAACTTTTCATTTATTTCAACTTTTTTGGTTTATATTCCTTTGCCAATTGAGATCTAAATGGTAGGGGCAAATATGTGTTAGACACTTATAAATGTAATCCGTATGATTCGTTTATTCTGTTAATAGAAATTGTTATTAGCTGGGTGGCATAAATTTAGAAGATTTCATTGGTTGCTTGGTTTTCAGCTCTACTTCTAATCTGTGTCCAGAGAACCACTATAATATATTTTAATGAATATTCAGTCTTTTTGCTTCATCCCAAAATTATGAAGTCAATCGCAAGACCTACTTAAAATTAATTTCTGTTTGTCTCTGATGATAAAGAAGGCAGAAAGTAAGCAGCTGAAGAGGGCACTGACTTAGAAATCAGGAAAACATGGTTCTGGTTGTAACTTTGCCACCAAGTACCACAAATTAGCTCGCAACTCATTAAAGTTTTACTTGTATTTTACTTATTGACACACAGGGGTTTCAATTAGATATATTTTATGATCATATGACAGACAAAAGTTTATATGCCTTCCAGGATGGAATTTTATTAGAACCAATAACTACCCAAATAGCTAGACCCTGTTTATTGTGGTATACGAGACATAATTAAATAGTAAACAGGATGCTAGGAGTTAAAAAGAAACATGACCAAATCACTTCCTTTACCATATGTGAAAGATTTTGCTCACTCTAAAATGTAGTAATTCTGTGTCGTAAACTTCAAGTAATTTTTCCTGAGCATGTTGTGGTTTAAGTTCGGAGCTTGGCTGGCTCTGCATCTAGAAATAGAAAGATGCACACAGTCATAAAAACCCCATCGTGTATCATGTACAGTCCATATATGGGCAAGAAAAGGAATATTTTCTTTTCTTTTTTAAAAAAATAATTTATTTATTTGGGACCAGCAAATGGCATAATGGCTACATCACTGGACTGCCATGTAGTCGACCACGGTTCGAGTCCTGGACCTGGTGGCTTAAACTCATGCTGGGCACATGTGTGTGTGTGTCCAAGATCCCAAGAAGAGAATGGAGAAGGGATTGCACTGTGGCCATCCCCCCTGGGGGGTGATTTCTCACTTTCTGTCCTCTGTCTGTTTCTGGCGAGTGCATGCACCCTATAACAAAAACCTCTCAAAAATCATATTTAACTTTATTTATTCATTTATTTATTTTTAATTTTGTCAGAGAGAGACACACACAGAGAGAGAGAGAGAGAGAGAGAAAGTGAGAAAGCAAGCCACCAGATCTGGGACTCGAACTGTAGTCAGCCATGTGGTGGGTGTCCAGTGCCTTAACCACCACACCACCTGCTGGCCCCAAAATGAATATTTTTTAACAAAACATTTGCAGATATGTTCAAGATCTTTGGAAAACTTGCCTGGATATGACAGAAACAAGTGTTTTAGAATAAATCAGAAAAAATAAAGGCTTGGTTTCCAATATATAGTTAATTTTAAATATACTTATTTCTAGCACTTTTACACACTTATTCTTTACCCAAATCAAGGCAAACTACTTCTGTCCACACATGGAAGGAAACAAGGGATGCTGGTCAAGGATGGGAAGAAACTTAAAGATTGTGGAGAGTTGGAGTAAACACTGATAGAGTTCTAATTCATTGATGCAACGCTGCTAGTTCTCAACTTCAGGCCTAGGTGGCCCAGATGTTCTAAAAGCATTTCAACTAAATTGCATCATTCTATCATCATGAAACTCTCATTCAATAAACATAGGATGCAAGCCTGTGTTGGGGCAGACTAAACACTCGATCAGTCTTTCATGTGTTTATTCATAATCTGGTAGTTGGCAGGGGCAGAGGGACATACATGTAGACTGTTAAAATTCAGAACCCTGTGTGTATGGTTTTGGATGTCATGTCTCAGTTAGAGGCTATTTTGTGACTGAGTGCTCGAGGGTGCCCCACACTCTAGGCCCTCTAAATGCCTACCTGTATTTTTATTATAGCAGCCATTGCAAGCTGTTGGAGTTTCCTTTTCATTGATTTTCTTCCCTGTAAGTGCGAATCCAGGTTAATGCCAGCTCATATCAAGTACTAAATAGATTTTGAGTTAAAAAAATAAAAGAGTGTTGAAAATGTTTCTAAGTGGCTGGCCCTGAAGCACAGTGTTAAGCACTGGATGTAAGGAGTCAGTTTTTACATGGCCAGCCTGTTCAAATCCTGGCCCTGGAGGCTTGAAAAACATGCTGGGTACACTGTGCGTGCCCAGAACCATGATGAGGTGGAAGAATGGAAGAGAGTGGATTGTGGCATGGCCATGCAAGTGTTTTTCCCATGGAAGTACCCATGCCCGATAGCAAATTAAAAAATAATAATGAGGGACCAGCAGATGGTGTAGCAGTTATGTCATTGGCCTCTTGCATGGCTGACCATGGTCAAGTCCTGGAAATCATGCGAGGCGTAGGTGTATGCAGGTCCAAGATCCTGAGAGGAGAATTGAGGAGGAGGGATTGTGGTGTGGCCACCCATCCTGGGAGGTGATTTCTCACTTGCTCTCTTACTGTGTCTGTTTCTCTCTGGCAAGTATGCTTGCCCTAAGGCAACAAAACAAAACAAAATAATAATAACTAAAAAAAAAAAGATGATAAACAAAATTAAATAATTCTAAAAAAAAGAAATTAAAAAAAAACACACATCATTGCCTTAATTCAATACAAATACTAGAAAGAAATTTAAAAAAAACCACATCATTGCCTTAATTCAATACAAATACTAGAAGAATAGGTAAATTGAATGCTAAAAAACATTCAACTTCTTTGAAAGGAAACAGGAATTCTACTATTGATATTATATATTAGCTAAAATCTTATGTCAATCTCTTCTTCTCAATGTGATACTAGAAAGCATTCTTGGTGACTTCTCAAACCAAAGGTATCTTAGTTTTAAACAGAAAATCAAAATACATTTTTGACCTTACTTGTGCTCATTGAAATCTTTGTTGGTTCTTGATTGTTTGCTTACAACAGCACATTCTATAAGGCATCAGATCATTGTATCAGTTTATGCATTCATCCTTTCATGTTTAATACAAAGTTTAGAAGACTGGAAATACTCTGCTAAAGAAGCAAACAGTAATTACTCCTTCATAATTACCATACAACTTTAGTGCCGTGCATCGTTGTAATTATATTTTAAATACTCCCCATTCGCATGATAGACCATAATGTCTTCTAGCACATTACAATCTGTGGCTTAAAACAGAATCTCACTTCCACACAGGCCTCTTCTTCATTTAGTTGCTATTTTAACTACTGATAAAAGAAACAAAACAAAATTAATTGGCACCATAATGCTGCAATAAGGAAATTGTAGGCAGATAATATTTCAGCTCTACTGAAATCATCTCATTATTCAGAGGATTTTACATTTAATATCTAAGATGTATTCCTCCTTCAGTTAAGGAGATAGTACTAATCAAAACAGTTATTCTCAAAGTTTAGTGTGCACACAAATCACTTAAGGATCTGCTTAAAAACACAGATTTTGATTCAGTTGGTCTGGGGAGAGACCCAAGATTTTGCATTTCTACTAAGCTCTCAGGTGGTGGTCCCACTGGGCTGGTCCCTTGACCATACTGTTGGTAGCATCACTTTCATGTACTTTCTATACTTAAGGACAAAATGCTGTTAACAACACACACACACACACACACACACACACACACACATATATATTAGAAACACACACAACGCACACATTAGGCACACATAAACTCCACCATGACTTCTGCTACAATCACTGTCTATCCTCAAGCCTGAGTACTCATTGAAAGGGACATATTTGACACAAACAAGAAAAAAACATTCAGCCTACCAAAGTCTGCTGAAGTAAGCACTAGATAATTTGGCTCTGAGGTGAATGGGGATAGTCATAGATGTCCTTGTAGTTTGCCAGATGGAAGTGTATGTGTGTTGGGTGGAGGGTGAGGGGTGTGGTCAATTGAGAAAGGAAGTTTCAGGCATGAAGAATCACATTTAAAGGTGAAAGAACCATCAGCCATTCAAGGGATGACAGGGTACTGATAAAGATACTAAGGGGAAATTGTTTATCCTCTAGTCAAGTGGGATTTTTATCTTCTTGCAGGTATTTAAGAACTAGAAAATAATGTACCTCTTAACTCAGCTAATCTAATAATGTTATTTCCTTGCCACTCTCAATAAAATATCCCCCTTTAGGAAACTAACAATCAGAATTAGACTCCTAGAATTCAAAAATAATATTATCAGTATATCTTCATCTGTGTCTCAATTAGGGCCATTAATACAATGAACTTTTATCAGAACACATTTCTTTTTAGGAAATGAGAAAGGAAATACATAAAAATATATTTGATTTATTCAAGCAAATGAACTAACTAACCCTCCCAGCCATACTAATGTATTGACCAGGTTTGTCAGGCCAGTATGACTTTCTTTTTACTAGTCTCTTCTAAATATATTTGTGGTTATAGCAAGCAGCAGTTTTCTAATTAAGTAGAATGTGGAGGGAGACATCAATTCTTGAATAATTTTGCACTGTTGGATTTTTAAAGGTTATCATTTTTGCCATGCCTTTTTCATGGCAAAAGTTCTGACACACTTTAGTTTTGGTCACTTTCTCTTAGAAATAAGTTTTTAGGGACCAGCAGTTAGCATAATGGCTATGGCATTGGACTCCCATATAGTCGACCACGGTTTGAGTCCTGGGCCCGGTGACTTAAACTCACACTGGGCATACGTGCATGCGTGCCCAAGATCCTGAGAGGAGAATGGAGGAGAAGGGATTGTGTCATGGCCATCCCCCCTGGGGGGTGATTTCTTGCTTTTTGTCTCTCTGTCTCTCTTTCTTTCTGGCAAGCACACGCACCCTATAGCAAAAACCTCTCCAAAAAAAGGAAAAAAAAAAGTTTTCATAAGTCATGCAGGACCACCACAATCAATTCATGAGTTTTAACTATATCATTTAACTATATTGTAACATTCAGGTTTGCTGAATATTCTAGTAATTATTCTCTCTGAGATGATCAGTAGATTTTGTTTAGAAATTAGAACCTAAAAAATTGGATAGAAGATGAATTTCTAGCTTTTTGAAATTACAGAGAATTAATGAGAAAACAAAGCTAATTTGGTGTTAATTAGCAAAGTATCTTCTTTTTAAATTTTTTATTTATTATTTAATGGTATTAAAATTATTAATAAATTTTAATTATTTTAAATAATAATAATAATTATTATTATTATTAGGGAGAGACACAGAGAGAGAGGGTAAGTGAGAAAGCAAGCTGCCAGGTCTGGGACTCAAACTGTGGGCGTCCAGTACCTTCCCCACCATGCCACCTGCCAGCACCAAAAATATCTTCTATTAGTAAGAAGCTCCTAAGCATCTCTTTCCAAAATGGAAAACTACAGCTTTTACAATGAAAACACAGTTGCATAAAGGTAGAAATATTTATGCACACAAAAATGCCAACTGTGAATGTTTCTAACATCACTAGAAGGGTTGCTGCTTGCCTCTTTCCTACTAAAGTGAGTCCACATTCTTCAGCTGATTATTTTTTCAACAATACTTGTGATATGCTTTTATGGTCTGCCAGTACTTTTTTGAAGCCCAGTTAGTTAGAATAGTAGCCAAGAGAGTTGAGACCCAAAGAAGGCCAAATATCTCTGTAGAAGCACCAGGGTACTTCAAAAGATATTTATTACAAAGCCCTACTGCGACGCCCATAATCACTTATTTTTAAGGGTGATTTGCTAATGTAGAATTGGTTTCTTATCTTCTCAGCCCCCAGTGAACCTTTACTGTGCAAATTCGCTGATGGAGGACAAAAGAAGCGACAGAATCAAAGCAAATACACACAGAATGGGAGGCCTTGGCCCAGGGAAGGAGAGGTGAGTCCTGGCTGACAATTTTTGCTCAGAAATTTCCTGACAGACGTCCCTCAGATGGGTGGCAAGGCAGATATTTGGCGCCATGATAAAATTAGGTCCCATCCAAAACCAAATGACTTCAATTTGTCCCATCCAAAACCAAATGACCAATGTGTTCAGCATGGAACTACTTGAGGAGTGTAAGACTTTAAAATTAACCTCAATCTACACAATTGTTAAGTCTTTTGTCTCTAAATAAACTTGAACCTGAAAGGAACTTCCTGAAAGGTTCATCCACAGAGAATTGATCTGTAATTGTGTAGAAGTTATAAAATAAGATATGATTTACTGAAGACAATTATTTTCCAGGAAATCAATAGTGAGAGTTGAATGTTTGTGTTGTCCAAATGGCAAGCAAAAATTCTGATTCACTTTATTCAGTCATTGAGATGATCTACTTGTACATGTGTGTGTATGTATGCATATGCCCATATGTTCATAAATTTGTTGACATGTATTTTATTATGACATTTTCTGTTCATCAAAAGAAGGAAAGCAGTTAAACCCATATGATTTGCTATTCACAAGGAAAAAGAAAGACATTTAATAGTTAAGAACCCATTTACTTTTCTAATACAAATTGGTAGAAAAGTTTCTGGGGGACCAGCAGCTGGCATAATGGCTATGTCACTGGATTCCCATGTAGTTGACTGTAGTTCGAGTCCCAGACCCTGTATCTTAAACTCATGCCAGGTATATGTATATGGGTGCCCAAGATCCCGAGAGGAGAATGGAAGAGAAGGGATTGCTTGCTGCATGGCCATCCCTCCAGGGGGTGATTTCTTACTTTCTGTCTCTCTTTCTGGTGAATGCACATGCCTTATAGCAAAAAACTCTCCAAATCCAATGCCCTTTGGGAATGGTATCCCTTGGGAATCCATTTTTATAAGAAGGCAAGGAACAGTTGTCCTGCCTTCTATGAGATATTTTTATTCTTTGTGAAATAGAATGGAGTTGTTTGAATGACTTGAATAAATGCCATTTTGTATCAAGGCCATAATTTCAACACAAGAGCTTTATTTAGTGTTTCTATTCCAAGCACCTACTTCATCCATTCATCATTTAAGAAGCATTGAACTTAATGCGGGGTTCTATCCTTTCAACATGGAGAGAGCAATTGTTAGAAAGAAAAAGGGCTGGAGTTTTTTTTCTCAGTAAAACCTTAAGCCATTTTTCAGTTTTTCAATTTTTGTCTGTTTCAAGTGTTTCCATGCGAGTTTCAGAATGCCTCTTAAAGGTATAGTTATGTTCAAATGTACAGGCTAGCGTTCATTATGTTAAGGCATTAAAAACAGAATTATCATTGAGTGTCAGATGATGATAAAGGCAAGTGTTTGGGGGCTAGCAGGTGGCATAATGATTGAGGTGCTGGACTCCCACATAGTCTTCTGTGGTTCAATCCCAAACCTGGTGGCTTGAAACACACCGGGTGTGTGTCATGCATGCTCAAAATCCCCCCAAGCGTGTGATTTCTTGATTTCTGTCTCTTTGACTCTCCAGCAAGTGCACATGTCCTAAAGCAAAAAATAAAATAAAATAAAATAAAACAAAAATAAACTCTCAAAACGCAAATGTTTTCATATTCTAAACTTTAAAAATGTAGTTTATATTACCTTCTGAAAAGAAGACAAGGGAAGAATCCATATGCCTCCTAGCATGAAGTTTAGCGCAGCAGCAGGTAACTCCACTGCCTCCAGATGACATCTGATACCTGACTGTCCTCGTTATCACAACCATCACCAGACATCTGAAGTCTAGAAACTCATTCACTCGCTTGAAATCTGGTTAAATAAATGGCTGAAGATTAGATATTTCTGTATCACAGATCATAAAATATAAGCTCCAAGACAGAATGAGGTAACTTAGCATGGATGACTGAAATGTTAGCTCCTCTCTCCTTAAGAACCTATAATATTATTTTGGGATCAGCAGTTAGCGTAATGGCTATGTCGCTGGACTCCCATGTAGTCGACCATGGTTCACTCTCATGTAGTCACCAGGTGGCTTAAAACTCACACCGGGCACGTGTGCATGCGTGCCCAAGATCCCAAGAGGAGAATGGAGGAGAAGGGATTGCTGCATGGTCATCCCCCTTGGGGGATGATTTCTCGCTTTCTGTCTCTCTGTCTCTCTCTGTCTGTCTGGCGAGTGCACGCACCCTATAGCAAAAACCTCTAAAAAAAAAAAAAAGAACCTATAATATTTTCACATACTATACAGCAATTATAGCAAAATACTTCACCCTCATCTACATTTCTTAGGGAAAAAAAATCAATAAATATAATAGAAATGTAGGGTTAGAACTGCTACCCTGCTACCGAATTCAGAATTGAAGTCTTTTACTTCTGGACATGGTAAATGCCATGTGTACTGTGGTATGAAAACATTATGAATTCAAGTTTCTGTCCCAGAGCACCTTACAATTTTGATGTAGACTTCAAGATATATCCCTAACTGTTGTTTTTAAAAGTTGCTTTTTAAGAGCTATAGCTTTTCCTATTGAACTTTGAAAATCAAGAGACTTTATTAAATCTATCTGTGACCAGTGAAAAAATATATATTCTAACTTCATAGACACACTGAGAGGAAAGAGATCAGAAAAGCAAATGGTATGCACAAGAAACTTCCTTACCGAGTACCCTGGTTTGGGGAAGCGCATGTTAATTTGTACACCTTGATTGTAATCTTTGAAGTAGACACACCAAGAATGTTATGTATCTATTTTCCTGTATATTTTGTGCTTGTTAGAAAAATATCAAGTATATTAGCATGACTGATGAAGTGTTACATAATACAAGTTAAACCTACATAAGCACTATCTAATTCATTTTTATAAACCAGTAAATTCTAACTACTGTATTTAATTGATTCAAAGACACAGTTTAAAAAATTTATTTTATTGGGAACCAGCAGTTAGCGTAATGGCTATGTCGCTGGACTCCCACATAGTCGACCGCGGTTCGTGTCCTGAACCCGGTGGCTTAAAACTCACGCCGGGTGCGTGTGCGTGCGTGCCCAAGATCCCGAGAGGAGAATGGAGGAGAAGGGATTGTGGCGTGACCATCCCCCCTGGGGGGTGATTTCTCGCTTTCTGTCTCTCTGTCTCTCTCTGTCTGTCTGGCGAGCGCACGTGCCCTACAGTGAAAATCTCTCCGAAAAAAAAAAAAGAAAAAAATTTATTTTATTTAACTTTATTGATTTATTTTCATTTGACCAGAGAGCAACAGCATGAGAGAGAGAGAGAGAAAGAGAAAGAGAAAGAGAGAAAGTAAGAAAGCAAGCTGCCAGGCCCGGGATTCAAACCATGGCTGACCATGTGGGAATCCAACATCCTTATCACCACACCACCTGCGAGCCCCAAAAGACACATGTTTTTGTTGTTGTTTTTCCATACTCTAAAACTTTCTGAAACGTGTTTTCCTCTTACAACAAATGACATCTGGAAAGACAATATGCATTTGTTCCTTTAGTCATCTGGGGCACCACCTACATTCTCTGTTCACTGTCTTTTACCACACTGGTTCCATGAATTAAAAACACTGAGGAAATCAAAAACTGTGGGTCAGATACCCATGGGAGCGTTTTCTTTGTCCCACATTATCATTATCCCTTTATCCAGTGTCAAGATGGAGACATGTAACGTTCCTTCGTGTTCATTTCTGATAGGTGGTTTTTTGTTTTTCGGTTACCTTTACACGCCATTCAGCATCCTGATTGATAAGGAGATCATTTTGGATGTTTGCTTTGCCTTGTTTGTTTCGGTATATAAGAAGTGATACACCCTTCAATCATTGTTGTCTCAGATAAAATGAAAGATGGTAATTTAGAATCTGCAGTTTCAAAATTTGAGATAACAGCACAGACTGAAGCTAATGTTTATTTTTCCTCTCTCTTGAAAGTCAAGTAGAAAATGATAATGTGAAAAAGGATGTCTGATAAAATGCTTCAGATACAAAATCAGTGGTTTGCATGCATTTCAGAAGTACCATCAACATGACAATTGAGAGGCTACTTCAAATTGTAATTTGCTGGGCCAGCAGGTGGCATGGTGATTAAGGTGCTGGGGTATCACATTTTTGACTGTGGTTTGAGTCTTGGGCCTGGTGGCTTGAAAGTCATACCGGGCACATGTGTGTGCCTGCCTAAAATCCTGAGAAGAGAATGGAGGAGGATTGTGGTTTAGCCATACCCCTGGGTGGTGATTTCTCATTTTCTTTTTCACTGTCACTCTCGCTGTCTCTGGTGAGCACACACACCCTATGGCAAAAATTTTAAACATTTAATATGCTATTTAAAACTCTTTTTGTCTGGGTAGTGTTTTGATAACACTTTCACTACTATAATTTGGTGAAATACAAATTTTTTTTTTATAAAAGATCTAGTACTAAAAATTTTATATGTCTAAATCAGTGTAAACTAGCAAGTTTTTGAAATATAAATCTATACTAGTGGCCATATTTTTTCATAACTAAAACCCCTGGACTATTTTACAGTTATTAACTAATCATTCAATAGAAAACTGGGACACTGAGTAGAATGATGAAGGCACAAGAGCTGTTAGGTCTGTCTTCTCTGACCTCCTCAAGTTGTTATCATTTTATTTCTTAAAACAGTACATTTCAAACTATTTGGTCTCTGGATCCCTTAATACTCTTAAAAATTATCATTATTATGTTTTATTAAGTTATTCCCCGAAGGGGACAAGTGCTCACCAGAGAGAAATAGAAACAGTGAAAGGAAAAGTGAGACCCTCCCCCCATCTCCCTCAAGCAGAGATGGCCATGCTTCAGTCCCTTCTCCTCCATTCTCCTGGGATTTTGGACACACACACACACACACACACACACACATACACGGAGTGATTTTAAAGCTGCTTGGTCTGATACTCAAACCACTTTAGGCCATGTGAGAGTCCAGGGCCATAATCACTATGCCATCTACTGGCCCTAATACTCTTAAAAACTATTCATTAGTTTACCCAAAAGAACGTAATCCCACCACATGCTAGCAAAAATAGCAGTGAAAGGAAAAGTGAGACCCTCCCCCCATCTCCCTCAAGCAGAGATGGCCATGCTTCAGTCCCTTCTCCTCCATTCTCCTGGGATTTTGGACACACACACACACACACACACACACATACACGGAGTGATTTTAAAGCTGCTTGGTCTGATACTCAAACCACTTTAGGCCATGTGAGAGTCCAGGGCCATAATCACTATGCCATCTACTGGCCCTAATACTCTTAAAAACTATTCATTAGTTTACCCAAAAGAACGTAATCCCACCACATGCTAGCAAAAATAGACTTTTAAAAATGAAAAATTACTATCGTTTCGAAGCAAAGACATTTGTTTGTTTTTATACTGTTGCAAAAGATCACTTTAATGTCTTGCTCAGTAAAAGATGTTCATATTTGCATATCTGCTTCAGCTTTCATTTTATTCCTATACAGTTTTGCTTTAAGCATATGAAGAAAACCTAACTTTGCCTAGATATGTCACTGAATAAAAACCAAACAGAAATCCTAAAAGGATCTTGGGAGTCCTTAGGTGACCTTTGATGACACTCTGAAAACCACTGTCCTAAAGAAGTTTGAGTCAAGGACAGGGGTGATGTTTAACTCTAACATACTAGAAGACACATGTAATTTATTAAATATCGTTTGATAATTAGTCACTGCCCCGACTCCATCCGTGTAGTCTTACTTCCCTTCCATCCTAGTTCTACTCAGGATCTTCCTACGATTCAGTAAGAGTGGATCCTGGCTGGTAGAGCAGGTGGTCCCCAGAATCCTTTGCCACCATTTACATTCTGTTTGGCCAGTACTTAGGCCATAATGATGATGGAATGCTTTTTATGTCACCTGAAGCTCGGAAATAGTCTCACTTTATTGCTGTCTCTGTAACTTCCACAACACTCATGAAACGACATTGGCCAGGTGTTCTATTATACCCAAAGCCATAGTCTCAGTTACCAATTCATCCACAATGTTTCCCAGATTTTCCTTGTTCATGCTTCCCAAAATGATGGTTTGAGGTTTCCCAAATTGACCTTGTTCATGCTTCCCAAAATGATGGTTTGAAGCCATGATTGGTTCAAAGCCATTTGAAATATATTGGGTATGTGAAGAGGAAGTCCTGTTGCTTCCTCCTGTGTACCCAAACAATACATTCCCAATGACAACCAAAAAGCCACCAAAGTGGATTCTGTGCCCCAAATGATAAGAATTGTTCATCGAAGGGCAAATAATGGCAAGAATTTCCCAGATGATCAGATCGAAATTCGATTGTTGGCAACTTAGTGCTTCAGTAAAGATAATTGTAAACTAAAATAGCCATTCAATCATTCATTCATTCATTCAACCATTGCCACCACCACCAGCAAAACACCACACACAGATAAATCTGACCTGTGGTATTCATATTTTTACAACCTTTATTCAATTATGTTGTATAGGGGATTGGATAAAATCAAAGTAAGGATAGTTTGTACTATTGGATTGTTAGAAAAGGCATGATACCTTTTTGTGTAGAAAAATATAGAAGAAAATATGACTTTTCTGACAACCCAATATAATGATGAGAGACTGAAATTTTGAAATTGCTTCATGTTGACTTTGGTTGTGACTGGTCTTTGGATTTCCTTCAGGATTTTCAAATATAAGTAAATGCTAAGCTTCAAGTTGTGGACTATTCCCAAGTTTTTATGCTGGGCTTTTAGCCTCAAATAGTGCAAATATCATAAAACAAATCAGTTCTCACTGGCTTTCAAACTCTCTTCGAGCTTTCATAAAACTCTTCCTGAACTCTTTACTAATTGAGTTAGTAAATGTCATTGATAACAATTGCTTTGGGAATTAAACTTTTCAAGAAATAATGTTTTGACCATGGACACAAATAGGAGACATGGCAATTGAACAAAAAGTAACTTCATGGAGTACTAAGATATCTAGTGAAAATAAATGCCAAGATTTTTATTATAAATACAAAAATCAATAAAATGACATTTCTTGCCTTTAACCTATTTACAGTTCTCTGCTAGAATCAATTTAAAAGCAACGGACAATAACAAACATTTCTCTGTATTTGTTGCTCTGAAGATAATTTGTTCTTACTATCAAAACATTTGACAAGATTATCTTGACAGTCTAGATATGAGAATGAGGTAATGGAACTAATGTGGCATTGTTAACAATCTATACTCAGATTCCCAGGAACAGTTTACAGGTTCTGTTGAAGAATAAAAAAATCACGCATGTTTTTTGAGGATACATTCCAGGAAGACTGAGATTTGGAATTCCTTAGCTCTTTTCAATTAAAGAGCAAATTGTAGCTGAAATGTGTTGATATGGTATATTTTTGGAGATATGCTACTTAAAGGCATTTAAATAAATGAGAAAGTGAGAAATTACCCCCCCCCCCCCAAGAGGGATGGCCATGCCACAATCCCCTCTCTTCCATTCTCCTCTAGGGATTTTGGACACACACACACACACACCTGGCGTGAGTTTCAACCACTGGATCTGAGATTCAAACTGTGGTTGCCCATGTGAGAGTCTAGTGCCTCAACCACCACCCCACTGACTGGCCCCTGACATAGTATTCTTTAATTATCTTAAATTAGTAGGCTAAATAATGTGCTCACAAGATCCAAAGTAAATGAACTAAAAGTGACATTACCAGTTTTATCACAGACAACTTATGCTAAGTTATTTGATGTGATCTATAACCCAGATAATGTTATCTATTTTCAGACCCCAAATCAACAGTGATGGATGGAAACCTCTCATTTGCTCTAAAGTTTTATAACTCTTGTCCAGTCACAGCTACTATTAAAAAAATTCTCGTAAGTCCCATTAAGTGAATGACAGCCTGTGGGAGAATCGGATCTCCCACGCTATTATGAGTGTAGACAAGAACAGGCAAGGCTGATGAATTTGATTCCAAATATTCAGCCTCTTATTCATCCTTAATACCCTTAAAATATTAGGGGTTATTATTTATTCTGAATAAATCCATGATGGAAAGAAGGATATCTTTTTAGATTTTTAAGTAGGCAGAATGTCATATCAATAGCACAATAATTACATTCTATATTCTGATTCTAGATGAGTGAACTTTCTCTTCAAGGGATAAATTCTAGTTTTTTTTTGGGGGGGGTCATTTTTGTTCTTATTTATTTTTGAATGAAGGTACATACACAGAAACTTGGCAGTATAAACATGAATTTCATTATGGCCTCATTATCACCACCATTATCAATACTGTTGATTCATTCCTTTGTTGACTAATACTTCATGTTGTGCACTGAGAATGAAAGGAGGTATAAAGAATGACCCCAACCTGAATGCATAGTAGAAATATGCTTTTACCGTGAGAGTCTTTCTCATCTCATGTGTTTCCTTTTTGTTTTATTTTCTTAGTGTATAACTACATTTTGTAGAAATGTTCTTTCTAAGAGAAGAATTCTCTATGAAAGAGACCCTTTTAAAGGTAATATTGGGACCATCAGGTAGCATGGTGTTAAGGCACTGGATCCCACATGGCTGACTCTGCAGTTCAAATTCTGGACTCATTGGCTTGCGTGTGTCTAAAATCTTGAGAGGATAATAAAGGAGAAGGGATTGTGGTATGGCCATCCCCTCTGAAGGGTTATTTTGCACTTTACCTCCCTTTCTTTGTTTCTCTCTTTCTGTCTCTGGTGAGTGCACATGGCCTATGGCAAAAATCTAAGGAAAAAAAAGAAGAAGTAATGTTGAACAACCAGCTTTAACAAAGAGATTCAGTCCGTCAATGAGCTCCTCTTCTTGAGTATCCACTATACAGGCAGTGTGGGACTGCACAGCTCCCTGGGAGCCTAAAATGGCAGAGCTCTGTCTGCAGAGCAGGGAATTAAATGTAGACTAGAATATAATTTAGTGTAGTAGAAACCAAATCTCACCTCTAACTGGCTTTATCTCTCTAAAGCCATAAAAGAACACCAAGGCTAAAATAATAAGAAGAAGAGCAACAAAAGCAGCAGGCACAAGAACATCAGTTTCTATTTGTCCTGTTACTAAGCATGAACTGTTTCTTTGTTTTTCAGGGTGGGTAACTGCAAAGTTGATTTAAGAGCACTGACAAACCAGCAATGCTTCCCAAAGTTGGAAGGCTTCACTTGCCATTTGGCCAGTAGTCCTTGGGTGCTGAGTAGCTCAGGGAGAATAATATCTGGAGAAGCAACTTGAGTTAGTGTGTGAGTATTTAATGAATTTCAAGTTCTTCTCTGATGCACCCATTGAGAGTAATAATTCTTTTTGAATGTTGAGAGATGGAGTGGCCACCATCTGTGATATACTCGATATCGTATGCCTGTCTTCCTCATTTTCCAGACACTGTACTTTAGTGGAGAAGGGAGACCCTTGAGAGTTTAAATCACAAATCCAAAACTTTGGGCTGAGCAAAAAGCACTGGGCAAGTTCTTTAAAGTCCTTTAGTTTTAGTTTCCAACACCAGAAGGAGAACAGTTCAAAGTACATATTTAGTGATTGAGTGGATTAAATGAGGTGAGAAGGGTAAAACACTGAACACAGTCCCTGACAAACTAATTGCCCAAGGAGTA
The DNA here is from genome assembly GCF_000334495.1 of Tupaia belangeri chinensis. Classification (NCBI taxonomy): domain Eukaryota; kingdom Metazoa; phylum Chordata; class Mammalia; order Scandentia; family Tupaiidae; genus Tupaia; species Tupaia belangeri. The sequence goes on from NW_006160136.1 coordinate 647,080, forward strand.
GCTGTTATCATAACCATCATAATATCAGCGCATATACAGAGCTTTTTAACCTGGAAGTCAGCTTTACTCTGTGTTCCTATGACTCAAGTTCTTTAAATACTTGATTTTCAATTATATGTCCTGCCAATTTTTTTTTCAAACAAGAATTATTTTAATGAGACAACATTTAATTGAAAGATAATTCATTGTCCATGTAATCACCCAGTTCAATTTTTACTTATATTATAAAACACATTAAGAAAATGGAGTAAAAATTAACGTATTTGACCTACAAAATATTAATGTTTTTATAAGATCATAGTCCAAATCATAAAGCATTGTTTAGCACTAAAGTATTCGGTGGTTTTCAAGTTTCTAGCCAATTTTCTCTTGAAGGTCATGTAACCATAAAAGCCATGAACTGACAGAAAGAGTTGGATGGGGAAGATGAAAGAAAAAGAAAAAAAAAAGTCAAAGAAAAATAAGTGCTATTTCTAGAAATCAAGAAAAGAATTGAACTACTATTAAGAATTGGTAAATTACACGGTCAGTACTTTTGAAGAGAAAGATGAATTATTAACTTACTTATCCTGGCATCTAAGGGCAAAAAGTTTTGGATACTAAAGATGCTTATGCAACCTTGTTGGCTATGAGAAGAACTTCTCATGCACAAGTACTTTCCACTATCCTTCAACGAATTATCTTTGACAGGAGAAACATTCTAATGCCACAATTGTGGCTTATTAAATTTAACAAAGAATGGGGACAGAGAAATTCTCTTGCAAATACTCTCTCCATAGTGTTGAATGTAATTAAACTTCCACATCCTAATCTCTATATAAGAGTGGTATTACCAAATTCTGTGTAACTTATAGAGTTCTTACCAATAGCAGTATTACTGCCATTTATAAAATTTTCTTTTGCTTAAGAAAGCCTCAGACTCATGAGATTATAAACTTAAAAAAAAAGATACAGTTGATCCTCATTACTCGCAGGTTCATATTTGCAAATGCACTTACTTAAATGTATTTGTAGCTCAGAATCAATATTCATGGTGTTTTCACAATCCTTTGGCGACATATACAGAGGGGTTGAAAAATTTAGTCATCAGATATGCACACCCTTAACTGAGCCCTCACATTGTAAAGAAGTGTCTTTTTCATGGCCTAAATTATTTAGGGCCACTTTTTTCATATTTTGGGCTTTTTCTGGTGGTTTTACTGTATAAAATGGACCCAAATATGCTGAAGTGCTATCTAGTGTTCCCAAGCACAAGCAAACTGTCATGTGTCACACAGAAACAATATAGAAAGCAATGAAGATAAACTTTTTTTTAAGACACAATTTATAGTGTTCTTGGCCATAAGGTCAATGTTAATTAATCAACAATATGCATTAAATAAGCTATCTTTAGATAGAAACAGACATAAAACAAGCCTGGGTATTGATCAGTGGGTAAAAATAGAAACTCACAAAAATCTAACCCTGTGTTTCCCCTAGGAGCATCAATTCAGTGTTTGGCTAATTCAGTGTTCCTGGAAACTTTATAGAACATAACTATTGAGAATACAAAAATTGATTCCATCTTGTTTTTAGATTTTTGTTACTGAGTGGAATCTAGTATATTAGTCAAATTTACACCCTTCCCATTAATTTTAAAAAATAATTTACATAAGACCAGCAGTTGGTGTAATGGCTATGTCACTGGACTCCCATGTAGTCGACTGTGGTTCAAGTCCCAGACCTGGTGCTTAAACTCACACCGAGCGCATGTGCGTGCGTGCCCAAGATCCTGAGAGGAGAATAGAGGAGGAGGGATTGCACCAGGCCCATCCCCCCGGGGGGTGATTTCTCTGTTTCTGTCTCTCTGTCTCTCTCTGTCTGTCTGGCGAGCGCACGCGCCCTACAGTGAAAATCTCTCCAAAAAAAATAAAAAAAAAGGAGAAGAAGAAGAATTTACACAAGTATAAAAATATCAATGCATGAACCAACTGTCCTTATTTGAAGAGTTGTGTTACAATCAACTATAAGTTGTTATTGATTTGAGAGTAGTACTACAGTTCTTAGTCAAAAAGTGCAAAACTCCCTAAGAATTTAGAATAAGTCTTGATTTCATTCTCCTTAATTGAATGAGTCTATGAGTGATCAGTAGGCTTTGTAATCATTTCCCAAAGACCATCAAACATTCAACCTGATGTAAATATTCACGTATCTTCCTTAGAACAAGTTCTTAATCTAACACTGAATTATTTCTACTCTCATCTATAATATTGCTTTTTCCTCACCTATCTGCATATGAGGAGAAGGCTACCTACCCTACACTTTAGGAATCAAAATGGGTGACCTTGATATGGAAAATACTGATGTTAAAGGATACACAGATGATTCTGAAAATAATGCCAAGGAAACCCTATTTTATTTATTTATTTTTTAAAGAGAGATTTTTTCTATAGAGCATGTGTGCTGGCTGGAGAGACCAACAGAGACAGAGAGACAGAAAACAAGAAATCACTCCTTGTATAGGGGTTGCCATGCCACAATCCCTTCTCCTCCATTTTTCTCTTGGAATTTTGGGCACATACACACATGCACCTGGTGTGAGTTTCAAGGTACAGGATCGGAGAATTGAACCACAGTCATCCATGTGGGAATCCAGCTCCTTAATCACTATGCCATCTGCTGACCCCATAAGAAACCCTCTTAATGGAATATTATGTTGAGTTTTTTAAAAGCAGCTGGCTTTCACTGTTATTGATGCTACTATAAAGCACATGTGTTGAGACATTTTTAGCAGTGAGGAAAACAAGACAAAAGTCAACAGATAATACCATTTTCTTCAGTTCAATCTGCTTGAATGATTCATCTTACCTATTAACTATTTGATCAATTGCCAGCCTGCCTCCTTCTTACTGAATATTAAAAAAAAAAAGAAAAAAGAAAATGAGGTCCAGAAATACAATATTTCTACCAGCTTGGAAGCCGTGTTGGCTATGATTAAATTTTGCATTCTTGAACACAAGAAAACTTGTGTTTTAGATATAAAACTTGTGTTTTGGAATTGAGATTGTAATGTACCCCCCAAAATAATTATAAACAAAAACATGATGAAAATAAAAATTTATATGCAATAGTTTATCTAAGAATTATTTGGAAAATTTAGTTATATTGTCCTAATTCAGTGTATCTTAGACCATTCCCCAGAAGGATAAGAACATCTGCTATGGGTGAATTCCTGTTTCCTTTATGTCTATCAGAATGCTTGAAAATTAGTTGCCCAATTCACTTCTTTAATAAAATCTTGGGGGAATAAAATGAAACAAAACAAAACTAAGATATACCTACCAACATTGTCAGGTTCTGCAAATAGTCTTTGTAACCTTGAACTAAAGAAGAGTCTTTACATATATGGCTTTAAAAAGACCTATGGGTCATTATGATGTATGCCAGCACTTGCAAGTTGGCTTTATAAGCTAGCCCACCAGATGTGGTTTTATTAATTTCACATACTTTACCTGCCGTTTAGAGAGCAGACTCAAGGTGAATGGCCCTTCTAATCGTAAAAGAATTTCTTCCCATTGGCACAGGAACTTGAATGCTCAGTAATTCAGCATGAAAACTTCATTATGCAGGTAAATGTTCTATTTTTTAAATGGCTAGGCCCAATATTAGCAAGGATAAAAAGTAAATCTTATAAATCCCTCTAATAGTGTAATTTTGGATTTAATGTAATTGGTGACAAGCTCCAATCATCTGCCTAGCCGGTGTTCTCAAAGAAAAGAATGGAGTGACATAGTTTTTTTTTTTTTTTTTTTTTT
>NW_006160136.1:650960-657081 GCF_000334495.1 Tupaia belangeri chinensis
TTTTTTTTTTTTTTCTTTATGGCCAGAATGGATGTAGTTAAAGGGAGCTTAAAGAGAAGACCACAGCAAGCAATTAGAAGGGGGAAGGGTTGACAGTTGATCGCCATGGTCCCTATATTCCATGGATCAGAGCAACTAAGAACATCAACCAACTGGGATATTTCTTAAGTTGTTGACATTGTACTAGAAGTCCTGCTTTGACGCATAACTCAGAATTTTCCCATCAGCACTGAATACAGTTGGCATCAAACTATAACAGGGATCTAGAAGAAAATGGGTCAATCAGTCAGAAAGCTGGGGCTTCCCCTACCTAACTGCTCAGGCCCACCCATCCTAGAAGCAAACTCAGCATTTCAGGTGTTTCAGGCTACTAAACCGTTTCGTAGGTGATATAGCAGTTTGGACAGTACAGCATTTGCTCTAAGACACCATTAGTTAAAAATGAAATTTTATTTTTAATATCACAAAGAAAGAAACAAAGCTTGATAAACTAATGCCATCAAGTATGTGAGAAACATGTGGTAAAATATGGCATAATAGTTCCCATCTTGGGTCATAGGGACAGAACAAAGGCAGCAGTTAATGCTACTTGGAGAGAGAGAGAGATGGCTTTAAAAGGCTGTGACATCTAGTCTGAGTCTAGAAAAATAGAATTTCTATTTTCCCATGCACAGTGATGGATTCAGTTTCCAGTTAAAAACAAAAGTTGCAAAGGTCCAGCGTTATTGCCCCAGACAGGTGAGTGTGAGTCAGTTCAGTGAAAGGTGATGTCTAAAGTTGCACAAGATTGTGGATATCAACAGGGAGACCAGGCCTTGATCAGAAAAAGTTTTCTTTTTCTTCAATTGCCAGAGAGCACATGCACTCACCAGAGACAGAGAACTAGAGAGACAGAAAGAGAGAGAGAAATGACCCTCAATAGAATAATGGTCATGTCACAATTCCGTCTCCATTCTGCCATTCTGTTGAGATTTTGAACATGCACACACATGTTTCTGGCATGTTTGTAAGCTGCCTAGGATTCCAATTGCAGTCAGTATGTGAGATGTTCGCTCAACCACTAGGCTGTGGAACTAACCCAATCATGAAGTGTTCTATGAGCCATGGTTTATGTCAACTTAACAGGATGTCCCTGAAAGGAAGGACGTCTTGTGATGTGGTTAGATTTGCTTCTCCCAAGAGCAATCTTCACAATACAGTGGTATGGCTCACAGATTGGAAGGAGAAGGAATTACACTGTAATTAAATAGTCAACACCCAAATAAGGAACAATAGCCTACAAATAAGGAGTTCATAGGTTACAATAATAGCTCAGTGACCGTACATTGAATTTACTAATTTAATGTGGCAATAATTGCCTGGAATTCACAGAAATTTGAGTTTGAGACAAAAATTTGGGAATCATTGTCACATAAATAGCAGTTGGGATTGGAAAATGAATGTTAGCACTGCACAGAGGCAGAGCATAGAGGGAAAACCTGTCCCTGAGCTTCGGCTCTTCAAAGACAGAACAAGTAACACTTTAGAAGTCATTTCAGTCTAAGAGGTCAGAAGAAAACAAGGGGAGAAGCTTACAGAAGCCAAAGAAAAAGAATTCTGAAAGAAAAAATATTGATTGGTGAAATGATACAAACTAATCAAATATGATTTGGAATGAATGTATTTCTTAGATTCAGAAATTATGAAAACTCAGGTATATAGTGTCAACCATTTCACGTTCCTGTGAACAACTGACCAGGATTTTTCTGTCCTATCACAAGGCTGCGTAGACATTGGGAATTACCTTGTCTACTGTCTTATTTGTCCCTCACCTTTTCTCTAAGAGAGGGGCTGGTTGCATGGTAGCCAGAGAGCGTCCCTTGAGCAGGTGAGAGCAGATGTCTGTTGCCTCACATGATTCACTGTCTCTCCTTGGAGAAACAAGCCATTTAATAGTCCCCTTCTTAGAGTACAACTATTTCCCGTATAACCCCACCACCTGTCTCTTACAAAGGTGTTTTCATAGCCCCTTTCAGCAAGTAAACTAATACCGTGGCCTCAATTTTGCTCTGAGCATGATTTTTCCTAGAATTATCTTCTCCTTTGCCAGAAAGGAAGTGAAAAGGCCCTCAATTGTCCAAAAGCTTGATTTAGTATTGGACAGCTAGTGTTTTTCTGATTGCTGTTGATTTTTATTGGTTCCTCTGAGTATCTTGGAGAGTCTCTGCATAACATATGAAACCAATTTGTCCACCAGTATGGCCGTTTGGAAATCTTACTAGCTTTCACCAGTGGAAACATTGTAGTTAACCCTGACTTTTCAGTCTTTATTCCTGATCCACTTCCCCTACTTACCTTGACCCTTCTGGTTATAGCTGCCCAATTCTATCCAACCTCTTCTGTATTCTCCTGACCCAGTAAATAATCTTACTTCTGAATCACGCTTCTGACCCATACACTTTCATAAATGTATGCTTTCTTTTTTTGGTCACAAAGTTAAAATTTTAGAAGATATAATGTTCTTTTAAAAAGTCCTCACCATTGAAAGAGTAACCTTTATTATATACAAGATTAAAGAGAAGAAAAAAAATTTATGAATGGAAAAAGGCATTTATAGCACCCCAACCTTTTAATATTTTGTTAAAATTAATTTTTTATTTTATTTCCAGTAAGAAACTTTAAAATTTTTTGACACGCATATGTTTTTTATGTCATGATTTGTTTACTAATGGACATATTTTATAGTAAAAATGTTCATAAATAAATATAAACAAAATTAGGCGAGATTTCATTTCTATAGCAATATCTCAATATCTGAATAAATTTAGAATGCATTATAATTTTCAAGCCCCTGTTATGCACATCGTCTTTTGAGCCATCTTATTTTATTTATTGAATGTTTAATCATAGCCAACTAACCATTGTAAATATTGTTAGAGTTGGTTGTAAGAAATAAATTTGCTGGGACCAGCAGACGGTATAATGGTTACATCACTGGACTCCCTCCCATGCAGTCGATCGCAATTTAAGTCCTGGACCCAGTGGCTTAAACTCAAGTGGGGCATGTGTGTGTGTGTGTGTGCCAAGATCCCCAGAGGAGAATGGAGGAGAAGGGATTGCGGTGTGACCATCCCCTCTGGGGGGTGACTTCTTGCTTTCTGTCTCTCTGTCTCTCTCTGTCCTTCTGGCGAGCACACACGCCCTATGGCAAAAACCTCTCCAAAAAAAGAAAGAAATTTGCTATAGATGATACTCAGAAAACTATTTCTATTTTTCTTCTTTGACTTTCTAAACACAACTTTTTCTAATCTAGTACATAATAGTTACTAAAATATATAATATTTACAAAAGTATTATTTTACATTTTATCATAAAAGAATAGAAATCCTTGTGATTATTCACTGTAACTCATCCAGTTATAATACATTATGTATCAATACAGAATTTAGAAGATGGAGAAATGTTTAAATTTGCTGGGAGTTTAAGTCTGTATCTGTTTGTATAAATTTTACTGCTTTAAACTTTTGATCTCTACTCACAGTAAAGTGTGAAAATAATTCCAAAGGTGATTAAACAATCTGTCAGCCATTTCCCCTTTAGCTTTGGCTGTAGTCAGAGATTTTCTGCCCTTCAGACTAGACCAAGCATTACAGTCCAGAGGAGCTTCTGAAGCACAGTGCCTACTCTCTGATGTGTACACTCTAGGAAGTATTTCCATAACTTTTAGCTTTTAATATAATCTAATTTGATCATCTCCAGTTCTAATCATCTTTCAAATATCTAGCTCCAAAGTCAAATTGATCCATCTCAATGAATCACCCGTTGTTAGCAGAAATAAACTCTACCCCAAAAAACAATTTTTACAAGTTTTCTTCTAGAATATTTAGTATGTGTACTATAGATTTTTCCTGAAAGGCCTATGATGGCTGAAATCCTGAGTCAAAATATCCTATTATGGCTGAACTACTAAGCCAAAATAGCTGCTATTGAAAAATGATAAAATGCCCCATGTTGTCTTAAGTAAATTATAAATGCCTCCAATACACAAATAACGTGAACTTCGAAAATGGGAAATATTTGCGTACCTAATCAGTCCTTTTTGTAAGTAAGTGACAGGATTAAACATCACTGTTCTACGTTTGTGGTGTGACGTATTCATTTTGTTCCAAGATATTTTACCATTTGTGTGACTCTGGAGTTTGTAAACATGCCATAATATTTGGTGATTGCATAATGATGATTTCACGGTTCCAGCTTAGTAGAAAGGTGGCTAGACAGAGCAGCAAAATCGATTTCTCGTTTACCTTTGTAGAAAGAGAAAAGGAAATTGAATGCAAAATTTACATTAAGACCATATTAGAATTAGAACACAACAATCTGTTACACATGAAGTGAAAACCAGGTGTAGCCAAGCGTTAGCTCTTGTGAGATGATGTGCAGCCAACGGGTTAAGTTCAGAAAGCCCTTTGTTTAACCCATGCCTTGTTTTATTGCCCACAGTGTTCCAAATGCATATGACCTGACACTATCTCTTATTGTCTCCTCTTGCCAAAGGTACTCAGAGGCAGGACTGTCCCTAGGCAAAATCGTGAAGTAGGTGAAACTTGTATTCATTCCCTACCCTTTTTCAATAATACCACCTTAGATTCTCTCCACCTCCCTGTCCCCAGGTACCTGTTCCAGTTGCTCATTGCTCTGGATATACCTTCTGTTTTCCAGGGCATTCATGCTGTCTCCTGTTGCCCAAATCCCTATTTGGTTGTATGATTTCCTTGCTCAGAAATGTTAAGGGGCTCCCCAAGAGGAGCTGGGCAATCAAGATTCTCCTCCTGACCTTTTGAGCCTTATTTCCTGCTACTTCCCTCCACGTGTTCTACTGCAAGTGGTTCACCTACCATACCATTTTTATTTACACACAGTTTTCATTCCTTTTGCCTAAGCTGGCCATCACTTTTCATCACCATCTCTGGAAATCCTACTCATCTTCCACAGTTCCACTCAGCTGCACCTTCACTACATGCCTTACCTAATCATCCCAGCCTCTCTCCTCCACACCTCATCCATACTACTCATATGGCACTTAACACATATTGCTTTGTATTATAATATTTATGTATGTGTCTTGTCTCCAGGCACTGTGCTGGGCGCTTTACAAACGTAATCTCTTTTAAATTTCACAACAATCCAATGAGGTAGGTATTATTACACCATTTAACAGTTGAGGAAACTGAGGCTCAAAGAGGTTAAATAATTTGCCCAAGGTCACACTGCTAGAAAGCATCAGAGCTAGGACTTGAACCTAGTCTGACTCTAAAACCTAAATTCTTTTTTTTTTTTTTTTTTTTTTTTTGTCTATGCCATATTGCCCTTTACTCAGTTATTTTCATTTTCTGGAAAGTAGGATGGGGTCAATTGAGATAGAGGAAAGGGGTAACTTAGATTTTCTGGTTAACAAATAGGTAGTTAACAAAAAGATAGAGTTTGTTGGTAATTACTGGATTCTTAGCAAACACTGATTGATTAACTAAAATTCATAAATAATTCAAGTAAAATGTGAAAAATAATTTTTACCTAAAATTGTTAGAACAAATAAACATGGCATAGGAAGAGAATGCTTACGACAGTATATAATTTTAAAAGGGCTAGATAACATTAATCTCTCTTTAAGCACTATTGAAAAATAAATATAGGGGAAAGATATCAATGTGGATTTGACTAGAGAAGTCTTTCTATAAGTACCCACGATGTAAGCAACTTGGAGTAGTGATTAGGTGGAAGATAGGATTATCACTCTAAATCTCTTGTGAAGAGTATCTCTACTGAATGGCCTACCTTTTTCATTCTGCCATGGGTGTGCCATCTTGGATAAGCTGGAGAGAGAAGCTTAAAATGCCTAAGAAGGAACTCTCGTTCCAACTGAACAGCTTCTACAACTGCCCTCTCTAATACCCAGGGCCATAGAGTTTCCTCTCAGCCTTGCACAGCTCCATTCTTGGAAGGGGTCAGCTTAAAATCATCCTCCTGCCAGTCACGTGAATGAAGCCCCATTCCTGAGAAGAATTCTACTTTGGATCTCTATGTATTTTGACAGTACTACCGTTTTGCCTCTCTCAAGGCAAAGCCAAAATACATTTCTTCATTC
>NW_006160136.1:657112-676738 GCF_000334495.1 Tupaia belangeri chinensis
ATTCTCTTCTCATTTCCCAGCCCTCTAGATTATTATATTGTCAATTGTGTATTTCTTTAACATAAATGAGATGCTTTCATTTAAAGAAGTCAATGTATTGGGTTGTCTGAAAAGTCATGATGCATTTTGCATAGAAAAACATAAATACCTCATGACTTTCCTGATGATGTACTAGTTATTACCCATGTGTTCTCAGTGTATTGCTCTTAATTTTTGACAGTCATCTCAAACTCCCTATCAATTTATGTACATTCCCTTTATGCCAATCCCATGCATATAGAGTTCTACACTTTTATTCCTCATACCAATCATAATTATAATTGAAACTTTTATTTAGGGAAAATAATGCATGCAATCTAAACTCGAAGGCAGTAGGTCCTACCATACATTAGGCACTGTGTTAGGAAACCTGAGAATTTTTATTTTAGTTTATTGTATATGCTGAATCCAAAGTCAGTTCCCCTTCAAATCCTAGGCCAGTGTCATAGCGGAGGAGTGGAAAGGAGCCCACATCAGATGACTTGGGCTGAAATCTGGTTCTGCCTCCAAATGTGTGACCTTGAGCAAGTCACTTGACCTTTCCAAGCTTCAATGTCTTCACCTATAAAATGGAGAACATATTTCTCCGGCTTACTTCATAGGGTTGTTGTGAGGATCAAATGTGATGTTGTATATCAAGGAATGTGGTAGGCTGTGATTCAATGACATTGACGTTTATATTCTCTTCTGAAATTACTGCCAGTTATAGAACTCTACTTTTTCTGAGGTGGTCTTATTTTTAGAAAGTGAACAAAGCTACCTCATTATTAGCCCTATGGCCTAGAATTCCCATCATATGTAAATGACCTCCCCTTTCTACCACGCTTAGTAAGACAGGTAGTAGCAACGTATTGGACCAGCACTGTGTGACTCATTGTGGACAGACCCCTGCCTGAGGCATATGAGCTATTTTAAAATAAGTATGTCTTAACATTTTCTTCTATAAGGTTGGATACATTTTCAGTAGCTTTTATTTTTATCCTGACTGTAAGATTCATTCTTTTTTTTTTCATGCCATGAAATGTACAAGAGGTGATCTTGACAATAGTGAGAAATTATAAGGATACCAGATTAGACAGCAGATGGTTTATGAAGCATAAATGAAAATCATCCAGGCTACACTGTTCCTTGGTTTGTCTGGATGTATCATATAAACTACCAACTCATTGGTGAATTCTGGTGTGTGGGTAGTAAAAATGTTAGTCTTGGCAGTAAGGGTGGAGAAATATATAGGAAAAAAATAAACTTAAACCATGGAAATAAAAAATAAAAGTGTTAGTACGTACTGGTTTTGGACACCATAATAAACATGTAAAGATCTATTTTCTCCCCTCCCCCCACATACAGGCTGGCATGGCTCTGACCTATGACCCCACAGCTGCCATACAGAATGGGTAAGTACGTCATATTTATTTTTTCTATTTGAATTGACAAGAAATCTGTGTGTTCTGAATCAATACCAAAGGAAGACTTTCAAATTTGTTTTGCTTTTGTTGTACATCATTAAAATTTTCGCCATTGTAATTCTTTCTGTAGGGACTTCTGATCTCACATTTTCACTGTACCTCTGCCCACATTACACTCTTCTTTTGCCCTTCTCTTTCTGGTCTGAGAAAGTATAAGGACTAGGATGTGAACAGGGAGTAGAGATAAAGCTAGGCTAGAAAATTATCTGTACCTCGGGATAGGAGTGATTCTTTTGCTATTTGCTCTAGAGTTTAGTTTTCAATACCTTTTAGTGTGCGTCCCAGTTAATTGCTATATTAATAATGCTTTTACTCTTTCCTTCGGATGATCAGATGAAAAGAAAAGGACAGAAGTCAATTGAATAACTCAGATAATTGTATCTTCATTCTTCATTTTAATTTCCATCTGGAAATTCGTAGCCTCTTCCTTAGAGCAAGTCACACAGCTTCAAACTCCTCCTCTAACAAATTAGACTACGAAACTATTTCTCTGGATTCTCAAATTCTGTGACGTCTGAGTATCTTTGGTTGAAACCTTCGCATTTCCTAATCTCTTTTCTGTGCTTTGTCTTGCAATTGATAAAAATTGTTCTTTGGTTGTGCCTGGTTTTATTTTCATAGCTTGGTATTTCTCTATAGTTTTCAGTTGTTTGTCTGACAGTCTTATTAGAGATCAATCATGATGATTTCTCACTGACTATCAGTTCAGGAGGAAGCGAAAATCAAACCCTATATTCCATTTGGTCAATGGACTCTAATGAAGGCTGTGAGCTATTCTGCGGGATGTTCAAAGTGTTTATGTAATGACCTCTTATTCTTGCGGTCATGAATTCAGACAGTCTTTTTCTTGTCCAACAAAGATCCAATGTGTTTGGTAGGAAGAATATTATATTCGATAGATGTAAAACAAAGAAGCAAACAAACAAAGAATGAGACAAAGCCTTTTCTGTCAAGAAGCTTACCATTACCCTCCCATAAAAGAGTGAATACTGGTGGCAGACTAGAACAGGAGTTAAGTTTTTTTGTCATTTGTTCAATTAAAACTTCCTTCTGGGAGTGAAAATTAAGAATATCCTTTATTTTCCCCATAAGCTTGTACTTAATTTTAATAAGATGCTGTAAACTTGATGGTATATATATATATATATATATATATCCCCCATATACACACACATATGAAACTAGAAATGGAAAATTATCAATAATAACATGTATGATTAAGCCACTATGCAATATATTCTGGATGGGAAATCACACTTTGTATGCTGTGACTATGCTTAGTGAATGAATGGAAAAGTAATTAATTAAAAATTTTAAAATAAATAAATCAAAGGGAACCAAAAATAGTACAGATTTTAAAAACTAATAACTTAAAACTGCCACACACAAACTAATAAAATGGTCCACAAAGCATTTTCCTTTCCTTCTGAAGGTTTTATGATGCCTTGTTATCATTAACCAGTCTTTTACCATTAAATCTAAATGGCCAACGGAAAAAATAAAGAAATACGTAAAGACCCGGAAAGTCTTCTAGAATCATGTTGAATAGTTGGAGATAAAATAGTTAATGCAGGAGATACAAAATAAGGCATGGTATGCTAAGTGATAGTTGCAGAAAATAGATGCTATATAGGTGCAGTGACATTTTTGAACACATATTATGTACCAAGCACTCTGTATTTGTAACTTAATGGCACGTGGTTTCATAGTTAAATGAATATGTGTAATTACAATTAAAATGTACTTTTAAAAATCTCTATAGGGACCAGCAGTTGGCATAATGGCTATGTCACTGGACTACCATGTAGTTGATGGCAGTTTGAGTCTGGGACCCTGTGGCTTGAACTCATGCCAGGCACGTGTGCATGCGTGCCCAAGATCCTGAGAGGAGAATGGAGGAGAAGGGAATGCAGCGTGGCCTTCCACCCTGCGGAGGGTGATTTCTTGTTTTCTGCCTCTCTGTCTCTCTGTTTTTCTGGCTAGTGTATATGCCCTTTAGCAAAAACCTCTCCAAAAAAAAAAGAAAAAAAATCTATATACATGTAGGAAAATTAAAATAATATTTAAATAAACACCTGCATGCCCACTATTTAGATTCAACCGCTATTAGTATTTCACAATATTGAATATATATGTAAATGGTGCATGTATGTACGTATTATGCAGGCATGCATCTACCTATCTAGAATATATAATATGCGTTCCAAAACCCTCAGCGGATGCCTGAAGCCATGGCTAGTACCTAACACCATACATACTGCTGTGTTTTGTCAGTCTCTAACCAACCTATTACCCTGGTCTGCTAGGTGACTAATAAGCAGGTGGTATATACTTCATGGATATGCTAGGCAAAGGGATGATTCATGTCCTGGATGTGTGGACAACACAAGGCTTCGTCGCACCACTCAGAACATGCCCAATTTAAAACTTATGAATAGTTTATTTCTGAAATTTTCCATTTAGCATCTTCAGGTCATGGTTGACTGCAGTTTAACTGAAACCACAAAAAGCAAAATTGTGGGGTTAGCAGGTGGCGTGGTGGTTAAGGTGCTGGATTTCCATATGGCTGACCATGGTGGCTTGCTTTCTCAATTCTCCTCTCTTTCTTCCTATCTCTCTCTCTCTCTGGTCAAGTTAAAATTAATAATTACAATAAAAAATAAAATAAATAATTCTTTAAAAAAAGTAAAAATATGAATAAGTGGGGTCAACTATATATCTACCAGACTTATTAAAAATACCTTGTTGCCCAATACTTTGTGAAGAATTGGAGATATAACAGTGACCTAGACATACCTAGTTTTGGCAGTTACAAAGCTTGGGTTATTAAAGTAAAGACAGAAATAAAATAACTTTTTCAGTTTTTACAAATTATTATATTATCAATTATTTAATCATAAATTGTGTCAAGCACTAGTTAGATAAGTAGATACTTTTTTTCTGGATCATATTAAAATAAAATTTAGACATCATAACCCTCTACCCCCTAAATGCTTGTAACATATAGCTTCAAAAATAAGGACCTTGTGTCACCTAATGATTGTACCATTATCAAATAAAATGAAATGAGTACTTTCAAAATATCATCTATTGTTTTCAATTTGTTTAGTTGCCCCAAATATACTTTATAGTTGGTTGATTTTAAAGTAAAATTAAAAAATTCATGTCAAAATACCTTGCATGGGTTATTTTATTTACTAATAATATCCCTTTCAAGCAAATGGTAATAATTCTTCTTTACAGATAAGAAAAAAAAAAGCCATTCAACTAGAGCTGAGTCAAATGCCAGTCTCTGACTTGAGGTAGAATCTGATGTCTTCATCCAGCTAGGATAAAGGGAAGGCTATATGAATCAAGGAGATTTGACATAGGACATCAAGGAGGACATAATTTATCAAGACTAGACATAGGAAAAGATGCTTTCTGAGAAAATTGACTAGTGTGAATAGAGGAGTTTGTAGAGATCACACATCAAGCCACTAGAATGTTTCTTTCTTTATTTTTTAAGAATTATTTTAACTTTATTCATTTTATTTGTTTAAATTTGATCAGAGAGGGAGGGAAGAATGGAGAGAGGGAGAGAAGGAGAGAGAGAGAGTGAGAAAGGAAGCCACCAGGTCCAGGACTTAAACTGTGGTCAGCCATGTGGGAATCCAGCACCCTTAACCACCATGCCACCTGCCAGCACCTGGAATGAATTTCTTATGAAGGAACTTTACAAGTTTTTAAAGTTTTGTGAGTACCAGATTTGAAAGTGTAAGGATTTGATTTTTATTTCATAAACCCAGGGAATAATTGTTGGTTTTTAGCAACAGAGTGCTATGACATAAATAATGAAGAATCCATTGGAGCAGGATAATCTTATAAGAAGAAAGCATCATTAACAAGATATTAAAACAGTCCAATTATAAAAGGATAAGAGTTTTTCTAGAATGATCAATGTATAAGTGAAGAGAACCAGGAAGAGGGACAATATTAAAGAACTGTTCATCCATATAGTAAGCAAGTAGCCATCAACGAATTCTGTTTCAACAACAGGATTAGGGGCATACCAGTGAATAAGACATGTCCAGTCTTTTCTGCCCTACATGATAGCAGTAGGAATCAATGTGAAGAACTTTTCATTACTTGTGCCTAATAAGCACCTGATAGTTAAGAGTCTGGCTTTGCTTGGGTGGTTACTCAAGACTTCTCTGAATATGCAATGCCTTGAGCTGAGCTCTGACCACATTTAATGACTAGTGGTTGTTATATTTGATGGCAAAAGAGAAAAGAACAAAAGCGACTCTGAAATTTGAATCCTGGAAGGAGTAGTAGTACTGTTAGTAGAAAGTCAAGGAAATAAAGCAGAGAGAGATGATGTACTCAATTTCCAACATACTTGACTCATGAAGCCACTAAGAAAAAAAGAATGACCAAGCGTCAACCATAGGTGTTGAACTGGAGTTAGAGAATGGTTATCTTCATATACATCACTTTAATCACGTATTCTACAGTGGACAATTTAAAATTTAACCAAGACATCAATTTCCAAGAACCCATTCTTATTTATTACAGACCTAATGAGGAAAAAAAAAAAAAGTCAGAGATTTGCTTCTTATCTGAGTTGTCGAAGGTGTACTTTAGGCAGAAGTGGTAAAGGCTGCCTAGTATACGGTGACCATTTCTTCCTTTTCCTGAAGGTTTCCACCTCACATTTCAAGTCACCACCTCCAGGGACCAGCAGTTAGCGTAATGGCGATGTCACTGAACTCCCATGTAGTCTACCGTGGTTTGAGTCCTGGAATTGGTGCTTAAACTCACACCAGGCATGTGTGTATGCATGCCCAAGGTCCCAAGAGGAGAATGGAGAAGGGATTGTGGCGTGCCCATCCTCCCCCCAGGGGTTATTTCTCGCTTTCTCTCTCTCTCTCTGTCTTTCTGGCAAGTGCATGCACCCTATAGCAAAAACTTCTCCAAAAAACAAACAAACAAACAAAAAAACAAAATCACCACCTCTAGATCACTTTGAGGTTCTTGCAGGTGCATATATCAACCTTAAATTTTCTAAAATATGATCTTTCTATTCCTTATGTACCCCTTGAACTATTCTAATGGATGCAAAAATGGTCCACTTTGTACAATCACCTACTTAAATATTTACAACACCAAGCATTTTTTTTCTTTTTGTTTTTAAGGTTTTTGTCATAAGGCACATACATTAAATAGAGAGATAGAGAGGCACAGTGAGAAGAAAAGTTAGAAATTAACCCTCGGGGATGGGGGAGATGGCCATGACATGATCCTTTATCCTCCATTTTCCTCTTGGGATTTTGGACATGTGTGCATCACGCACGCCCTATGTAGTCTGAAGCTTCTGGATCTGGGACTCAAACCATGGTAGGGCATGTGGAAATCCAACACCTTAACTACTATGTCACTTGTTGCCCTGAGTTTTTTCAGTAAACAAACATTAGTTAGGATATTAAGGATTTCCAAATTCTTGATTCTGTTTAATCTCATGTAATAAAAAAAAGTAGTCTATTAATCAGTCCTGCTGTTCAGTATGTTCCTGTCCATTGCATGTACCTTTCCACCTATATGTGTACAGTTACTCAAGTTTCTCCCCCCCATGTAAAAGGCAGAAACAAAACAATCCTTTCCTGTGGACAGGATCCCTTTTAGCAACCACCCTGTCAGCTTTCTCTTTTCTCATAAACATCTTTACTTTTCTGTACACATTATCTCCCTTTATTCTTTTCTAATTCTGCCTATTGAAATATAAAATTTTAATCTCAAAGGGGACCAGCAGATGGTAACGTCGCTGGATTCCACATAGTCAACTGTAGTTCAAGTCCTGGACCTGGCGGCTTAAGACACATGCCAGGCATGTGTGAGTGTGTGTCTAAAATCCCAAGAGGAGAATGGAGGTGAAGGGACTGCAGCATGGCCATCCCCCTGGGGGAAGATTTCTCACTTTCTGTCTCTCTGTCTCTCTCTGTGTCTCTGGCGTGCACATGTGCCCTATAGCTAAGTTCTCTCTTAAAAATAAAAATCTCAAAACGCACTGAAATTTCTCTTGCTTATGGCCCCAATGACTTCCATAACTGCCAATTACAACTGACATTTTTAGTCTGTATCTGACATGAAATTGTACTCATTTGACTTCTTTCGTTAACCACTTATACCTTTTGAAACTCTTATTCCTTGGGTTCCACGACTCTAGCTGTTCCTTCTTGCTCACACTTTCTGCTCACCAAATGGCTCTTCTCTTTCTCTGCTTCTTACTTTTGCTCATCTTTCTCAGGGTTTCGTCTTTCTCAATCCGTATTTTCCTCTCTACTTCAATTTGTCTATGATCTTGGTTTTAGGAACAGGAGACTAGCAGATGCAAATCTGTATATCAAGTTCATAACTAGGTGCAGAGTACTACTCATTGTCTCTAGCTGCTTATTAGATATTGCTTCTGTCTTTGTATGTCCCAAACTGAGGTCATTATTCTTATCAGTACTACATAATACAAACTTCACATATCAAGTGGAAACATTTTTTGTAATTAAAAAAATTCACTCTGAAGCCTTTTAGTCTGTAGACTCCAGTTTAAGGAGCCTTGAAAGAACGTAGAGGCTCTTTCTCCTCCTACATGTGTCATGAACAAATAGGTCATTATGATTGGTCATTTAATCTGTGCCTGAAATATTTCTTCAACCAAACTCTTTCCTTCTGCAACTGATTGGGTTCACTCAAGCCCTGTAGTCTACCTATACTAAGCTCCCTTTACTTGCCTCTAAGATAACTCTCCTCTAAACCATTTTTGCCTTTTAAAATCTTATTTATTTGTTCCATGAGTGAGAGGGAAGAAGAAAAGGAGAGACAGAGGTAGAGATACAGTACTTTTGACAAGATCATGACACCCAGTCTACTCCTCAGCCCCAGCTAGCCCAGATCAGGGGCACAGTATATGGCGTGCTCAGGGAGTCTCCTGACTCAAACCACAACCTTTCTGTGTAGATCTGCCTCACAGTCACTATCTGGCCCTCTTCACATTGCTTGTTGAATAATTCTTACTAAATTTATTTTTTAAAAAAGCAAATGCGGAGCCAGCAAATAGCATGGTGGTTACAGTGCTGGACGACCATATAGCGAACAGTGGTTTGAGTCCCAGACCTGATGCATGGCTTTCTCAGTACCTGCCCTGCCCCTGCCTTTACTCTTTTCTCTGGTGAGTGCACATGCCCTATCGCAAATTTAAAAATATTAATAATAAAATAAAATCATTATTTTTAAAAATAAAAATGTTTAAAGTAAACATAATCACAGGAATCATCTACCTATCTGTAATCATTTAAAGTACAACATGATCTTTACTAACTACAGAAGCAAACTTGAACTCCCCTAACTGGCACAAAGAACAGTATGATTTAGGTACTGCATCTGAGCTGATCCATGTTGCTCAAAACATCCTATGCTGCTTTGGATCTCTGAATCTCATTGCATATGGAATTCTGTCTGCCTGAGTTCAGGCACGGTGATACCTACTTCCCCAAATCCCCCAACAATATGCATTTAAAAAGTTCTATTCTCACTTCAAGAACACCATCTAATTACATCAAGCAGAGCTACTTACAAAATTAGTCTTGAGGAAAACAGTGCAATCAATGGTTATGAGAACAAACCAGAACCTACTTACTTTCTTCTCCTTCTCCTTCTTCTTTTTCTTTTTCTTCTTCTTCTTTAGAGACTTTTACCTTTTACTATAGGGCACATGCACTTGCTAAAGAGACAGAGACAGAAAGCAAGAAATTAATTCCCCCCACCCCCAGGGGATGGTCATGCCCCAATCCCTTCTCCCCATTCTCCTCTTGGGATTTTGGGTACACCTGCACATGTGCCTGGTGAGAATTTTAAGTCACCAGGTCCAAGATGCAAACTGTGGTCAACTACATGGGAATCGAGAAAGTACCCATTACACCATCTACTGGTCCCAGAACCTACTTTCTATGCAGAAATGTGTCATGATATTCCTGATGACCCAATACTTCAGTCTTCTCATATGTGGGGTGGAGATTACAGTATTAATACCTTTTCATAAGAGTTAGTGAGGATGAAAGGAAACTGGCATGATATAATGTAGTCATCAATGTAAATGTGTATGCAATCGCTACCTTATTTTAGACGTTTCTGTGACAGTCTTTTTGCTCATGTAGTTATTGACATCTGTATCTATTTCATTACTAGACTACCAACTAAATGAAGGTAAGCACCAGGTCTTCATTTATATAGACTATTTAACTAGTCAGAATAAGAATCGTAACTGTTAGTATCTCCTTGGTTCCCAGAAACTGGCACTAGGGAAACCATCCTTCTGACAGCCATCAACCCTCTCCTGTCATCATGTAACACCTTAACGTGATTCTCCTTAAATGTAACTTCTAGTTAACCCAAAGCAGCCAAAATGCCCATGCATTCCTCCTTTCCTTAGTTAAAAATGGAATTTTGGAAGTGTATTGTACTGGCATTGACAAGAACGAGAGAAATTTTATATGTGAAATTGAAAGAATAGAAATATTGAATCTATTTAATCTTCTGCTTGGTTCATTTCATATTAATTCATATGGATTATTATTTTTTAGAAGAATTATTTATTTAATTTATTTGTTTTTATTTTAATTTGACCAGAGAGAGCCACAGAGAGACAGAGGGAGAGAAAGAGAGAAGGTGAGAAAGCAAGTCACCAAATCCATGACTCGAAATGGAGTTGGCCATGTGGGAGTGTCTAGCACCTTAACACGCCAAGTGCTGCCCCCCCATATGAATTATTTTTTAAATGTTTGCTCATCTTTGATTTTATTATCTTCTATGGTAACTTCGTGATAGTAAGGCACTAACAGACTAACCATGTCAACATCATGATAATAAGGCACTAATAGAATAACATAATAACCATGTCTGTGAGAGTAAGTTGTCAAAATAACCACAAATATTTTCTCAACAAGCTGTCCCTTGGCTTAACATTGGCATTTGCATCTTAGAGGTGTGAAAACTGATTTAAATAACTGTCTCTGCATACGGATAGCCACAATAAAGTGTGACACTCCCTATTCACATCCTTGTATTTGATCTAGTGGTTCAACCTAACACAAAGCGAAGGACCCTAGCAGAGGGGGAAACATTTATTGCAGTAGAGAAGAAGCTAGTCCTATTTTACAAGGAATAAATGGTTTCCAAACAGAGAGGTTCAACCCGCTCCCATACAATTAATATTGTTAAACATTGTTTCATGCTGATTCAGTTGAGTTCAACCTTTTTTTAGTATCTATTTATTATAATATTTAAAATTTTGATGGTGATACAATTTGCAAAAGAAAATTGTCGCATCATATTAGAGACCAGGGACATGTACACAATTCTACAACAAGACAGAATACAAATAGAATTGCAATAGGAGCACAGTGTGTTATTATTAGGCTATTACATATATTCACTTTTATATGTATAAAATATTCTTAGAAAACTACATGAGAAAGGGTGAAAGGAGTTCACTAGAGAAGGTCAAAAAAGTACTGGTGAATAAGGGTAAGAGAGAAGCAATTTTCATTGTTGACATGTGTGTGTGTGTGTGTGTGTGTGTGTGTGTGTGTATGTGTGTTTTAAAGGAAAATAAAGAAAATCCCATAGAGCCACAGAGGAGAGGCGGTTGCATTCTTATGAGGAATTAGGAAGACCTCCTGACGGAGTTCTTAGAGAGGTCGAATATTCTAGCAAAAGGACATATTTTATGATCCACTGGGATCCTGTAATTGCATACTAAACTCTAGAGCTTTCTGAGTATCAAGTGAATATGTGACTGGATGGTAGTTAGTAGGTCAAACTGTAAGGAGTTAAATGTTCTGAATTCCATAACGTCCATGTTAATGGGGCAACATCAAACTGAAATAAGGACTCCCACATTTAGCTTAATCGTTAGCTAATGAAGAATAAACATTTTGTGATGACCCTGGTGAATCTCTTTGCATTTAGGCAGTAGAAAATGTTAGTTCTGTCATCTCCTTGAATCTATCTATATGTCCACTAAAAAGAGAAGGAAACAAAAAAAAAGAAGAAACTGGTTCAATGTCACTTCTCCCTAAAAGTTTGAAGGTTAGACTGAAAAAGTGTCTGGATCTCAAGAGAAAAGTAAAGAGCATTCTGCTCTTTATTATAGGCTAACTTAGAACAAAAATGTTCTTCTTGCATCACTATCTGGGTACCTCTATCTTTTGTTATTACTGTTGCCTATTGTTTTTTCAGTCGTCCAATATGAAATTCCATCACTTTCACATATGAGCATAGGAGGTGGAAAATCATCCCTCCCATATTCAAAAGCTCATCTTTCTGATGCCCTTTTCACTGAGAGCTGCTGTGTAGAAGCCTTTTGGATTGTTTTATTTGAATAAAATATATCCTTGGGGAAGATGTGAAAAAGAATGTTTCCTATAGCATTGGTTTGCCAGCTGTTTTATATGGGCATTTGATATTAAGTGATACAAAAGCTTTATCTTATTACACTGGGAAAGAAATCTAATGTGAAGGATATGTTGGTATTACAGTGAAAACGACCAATAACTTATTAATCTTGTGCTGTTGTGTTACCCTCAGGATAGTATTCACGGTTCCAACTCTAGCGATATTGCCTGTGGACATGAAACACAAGCTAGGGCTGTTTATTTCAGTGTGCAAATAGGATTTTGTGTGTTTTTTTTTTTTCCTACAGTAAAAAACATTCTACCCTGGGGTTATTGATATATTCATGCTATTTTTATTGTCACTGAAATAAAATTTCACCATATTACTACGGACTGCCAAATCCCCCCAAGATGACTTGTCTGCAGGCAAAATAATGTCCTATCAATGACCTAGACTTGTATTTTCTGGATGTCTAGAGGACACTTGCTTTCCATGCCAGAGAACCAAGTAACTTTTATTTTAAAGAATTAGTTTATTTAACTTTATTTATTTATTTATTTATTTTTGACCAGAGAGGGACAGAGTGAGAGAGAGAGAGAGAGAGGGAAAGGGAGAAAGACAGCTGCCATGTCTGAGACTCAAACCACGGTTGGCCATGTGGGATCCAGCGCCCTCAACCACCACGGCATCTACTGCCATCTCCCCAAATAACTTTTTGCATTCCCTAGCAATACTAAGTTTTTAAAAGGCTAGCATAGAGTTCTGTAGATCATACTAGTTACCTTCTCTTGGTTACGTTGCCATTTGCCATTTTGTTCACGTTAAAGCTCTCCAGATGTAACTAGTTCATGTGCCTAAGGTAAGGCTTCTCAATCTTGACACTAACATTTTAGAGTAGGCCATTTTAGGTGTGGAAAGTGTCCTATGGCTTGTAGAAGGTGTAGACCTCAACCCCTCAGATGCCAATAGCATCTCTCTCCCACCATGTTGTATCAACCTAAAATGTCTCCAGACATTGCCACGTGTCCCCTGAGGAAAAGAAGCAAAATCACAGCTGGCTTAGACCCAGGGGCTAAGGAAAAAAGGAGCACTTCTTATTAATGTAATGCTGTATGAATCTTGGCAAAGAATACCTCTCTTTAGAGAGTGAACTCTTCCCAGGGAAATAATTGTTAAACAATTCATTCCATTTTCTGTACTAGTATTAGCAAAGCATAATGTATATTTTACCAGATACAAACCATAATCTCCCATATTTAGAATTTGTTATTATAGCTAAAAAGTGTGATCAAGATTCTTTCCTGTCTCTTAATCACTTGACGCTTCTGCTCGAAGTATTTATTTGAATGCTCTGATGTCTTTTGTTAACATGATGCCTCTTGTGAAAATATTTTTAAACCATGACAGACACACGGTAGGGAATGAGAAAAAGTTAAGATGTTGGGAAAATGCATTCTGCTCTTCTCTCTTTAGAGTCTGACCTTGAGAATCTTCTTCAGATATGATACCTCTAAGTCTCAAATGCAATAGCATCTTCTCCTGCCGTGGTTTAAGCAACGGTTTCCTGTGAATTCATCTGGTTTATGTTTGGACTTGAGAAGAGCTTACTTCAGAATACTAGACTTAGGGGATTAAGACAGTTTGCTGAGTCTATTCTTCCCTGTACGTTTTCCATCTTAAACAACTCTCTGATTTGAGTGGCAGTATCGGAACATGATGGGAAGTATAAAATAGCATTTTTGTTTGATGGGTAGGATTAGAGCAGATAGAACAGAAATACATTAGATTTTCCCCCAAGGGTTCCCTTGGCTAGTATCAGTTTACTTGCCTGGTTTCTTTATGTTTCTGCTCTCTGTTTTCCCCGTAGAATTTCCTGTAAACTCTGCCTGTCAATCCCATCTTTATTGCTTTCATTTTTTAATACTCCGATTGGTACATTTTACAGAATCGACTGGCCATGCTAAAATGCGATGCAGGATTTGTTTGTCAGGATAAAAGGCTGAACTTGAGTTTCTACCAGAAGTTAAATACTGTGTGGTATGAGAAGGACAGTTTGTTCCGTTGTCATGGACGCCTGTCATGTAATTAGGAGTCCCGGAAAAATCTTGTTGTTTCCTTCCTCATAAATAAGTTCTAGCAAAGATAAGACCTAAAGGGGATTTAAAAATGTAAACCATTATTTTCTTTAAAAAAGATTTAAAAAGCTATTTTGCTTAGTTACTAATGCCCTTACCAGCTAAGCTGGTAAGGAAATCGAAGTTAAGCTTCAACTAAGCATTCACAAATATTCAGCACTGCACTGTTTTCTCTCGACTCTTGTCTCTCAGCTTCCTGCCCATTTTAGAGACCCATCTTCAGGACTAGCAGTTAGCATAATGGCTATGTCGCTGGACTCCCATGTAGTCGACCATGATTCAAATCCTGGACATGGTAGCTTAAACTCACGCTAGGAGCTTGTGCGTGTGTGCCCAAGATCCCAAGAAGAGACTGGAGGAGAAGGGATTGCGGCATGGCCATCCCCCTGGGGGGTGATTTCTCACTTTCTGTCTCTTTGTCTCTCTCTCTCTCTCTTTCTGGTGAGTACACGTACCCTATAGCAAAAACCTCTCCAAAAACAACAACAAGAGAGAGAGAGAGAGAGAGAAAGAGAAAGAGAAAGAAAAAGAGACCCATCTAGGCTCCCACCATCTTGGCTTTGACTGTCCTGTCCTGCAATCACAGCTTAATTCCCTAAAGTGCTCTGCATTCCCTCCTCCGTTCAGTCTATAGCTATTGAGTATTCGCTATGTGCCAGGCTCCATTCCAGACCTCAAGCTGATATGTCCTCAATTCCTTTAGAAGTGACATTGTAGAGAGAGAGAAGTAGTCAATAAACACATTGTGCCAATCAGCTCAGGCTCCATCAGTATCATCGATTGTGGGGCTCAAACAACAGAAATTTATGTTCTCATAATTCTGAAGGCTAGAAGTTCAAGATCCAGCCAATTTGATTTCTCTTGAGGCCTCTCTTCCTGACTTTCAAATGGCCATAATCTGACTATGTCTTCGCATGGTCTTTTCTTCAGTGTGTGCATGTGGGCAGAGAGAATGAGAATGAGTTGTGAGGTATCCTTTTTATCTTCAAGAGCAACAATTCTATCCATTCAAAGTCCTGCCCTATTACCTTCTCTAATATTTTTTTAATTATTTATTTTATTTTATTCATCGTTATCATTATTATTTTTAATTTTGCTACAGGGCACTTGCACTCACCAGAGAGAAACAGAGAGAGAAAAAGGGACAATGAGAAAGGAAGCCACTAGGCCCAGGACTTGAACCTTGGTTGTCCATATGGGCATCTAGAGTCCTAAACACCACACCAGCTGCTGGCCCCTTGTTCTTATTCACTTCCTTAGAGGCCCCATGTCCAAATATGGCCACAGTCGAGGCTAGAATTGTAATATATGAATTTGGAGGGGACATGTTTTGTCCATAGGATGCACAAGGAGAGGTTTTATAATTACTACTTTAGATAGTGACAAGGACACTGAAAAATAAATAGATTAGGAAAAAATGATAGAGAACAATTGGGGTAGAGATGGCAGTTGTTACTTTAGCTACAGGCTCTCTGAAGAAGAGAACATTGAATGAGAACAAAGGTGAAAACGGGCAGCCTTCTTGGAGATTGGTGAGGTGATGTGCTAGGCAGAGAGAATCGCCAGTTCGGTGACCAGGTAAGAGGGATAATGGCAAAATCATGGGACATAGGATGATCAGTGTGCTCGGATCCTAGCTGGCCAAGGGTGAGAAAAACATACTAGAGAAGTAGGCAGTAGCCTGACTGTGCTGACTAATTAAGAAGTTCAACTTTCATTACCATTGCAACTAATGTGCTGATAACGTGGAATTTAAGTGATCAAGGAAGCTGGCAGGTGGTGTGATGCTTGAGGTGCTAGACTCCCACATGGCCAACTGCAGTTTGAGTCCCAGACCTGGCAGTTTGTTTTCTCACTTTCCCTTTCTATTTTCCTTTTCTTGAGAGATGTTTGCTGTAGAGCACATGTACTCGCTAGAAAGACCCAGAAACAGAAAGCAAGAAATCACTCCTCAGGGGGATGGCCACATTGCAATCCCTTCTCCATTCTCCTCTCGAGATCTTGGACACCCACACACACACGCCCGGCATGAGTTTAAACCACCAGGTTTGGGACTCTAACTGTGGCTGACTACATGGGAGTCCAGCGACGTAGCCAATAGGTCAACTGCTGGTCCCTAGTCAATATCTTTTAAATTTCGTATAGGGCACACATGCTCAGCAGAGGAAGTAGGAAAGCAAGCCATCAGGTCTGAGACTCAAACCATGCTGTTGACCATGTGGGAGTTCAGCATCTTCACCACCACACCACCTGCTGGCCCCCACTCAATAAAATGTTTGAAGTACAATGATGAATGCTTTCTTATGTAATAGCTTTTAAAAAGTGTTGATTTTATTAGGTACAATTTGCAGCATATTCTCTTTTCAGTGTAGAATGTGCTAGACACATACAATGATATAATCACCTCAACAATCAAGATATGGAAACGCTCCTCAAATTCCCTCATGTTTGTCTAGAATAAACTCCTTCCTCCACTTGGACTTTACTACCCATTGGTTTATTTTCTGTCGCTACAGTTCTACCCTTTCCATTTTACGACAGAAATGGAATTTTATAGTTATGCAGCCTTTGCATCTAACTTCTTTCATTTAGCGTAATTCACTTGAGATTAATCGTGCTAAACAGATCAGTGGTTATTTCCTTTATCACTGAGCAGAGTTCTATTATATGAATATGCCAGTTTGCTTATCAATTCAACTGAAGGACATTTGGGTTGTTTTCACTTTTGAACAAGTATGAATAAAGTTACAATAAGCATTTACATTAAGTTTTTCTTTTCTTTTTCTTTTTCTTTTTTCTGAAAAATTGTTATAGGATGTATGTGTTCACCTGAGAAACAGAGACACAGAAAACAAGAAATCACTCCCTTCCTCCCCCCGGGGTGGGGGGTGGCCACACCCAAAATCCCATCTTCTCTTATCTTCTCTTGGAATTTTGGGCATGCACACACAAATGCCTGGAGTGAGTTTTGAGCCACTGGGTCTGGAACTCAAACTGGGGTCAGCCATGTGGGAGTCCAACACTTTAACCTCTATGCCACCTGCTGGCCCTGTATATTAAGATTTTTGTATAAATGAAAACTTTCATTTAACTTTAGTTAATACCGAGGTTTGAGATTGCAGGGTCATTTGGTTTGTATATGTTTAACTTTAAAAAAAACAACAACAACAACAAAAAAAAAACTGTCCAAACTGTCAAGCTATTTTCAAAATAGTTGTGCCATTTTTCATTCCTATGAGCAATGAATGAGAATTCTGTTTTTCTGTTTTCTGTGCATCCTTGCAACACTTACTATTGTCTGTCTTTCTCCTTTTTTTTGTTATTTGAATCAGTGTCAATATCTATTTTTTTTTTTTTACTTCATAAGTAAAACTTTAGAGGCCTAGTAGGTATGGCTAATAGGGATATGATGTATAATGGAGCAAGTTTTTCATAGACACTTTTTTCAAACAAAAAGTATGATACTAACAAATCCTTAAGCTCTAGAAAAAGTGAATTTAAGACTATAATTTCCTGATGCTTACTTGATGAGTTTTATAGTAGTTTTATAGTAGTCTAAGCTTAAAGAATGTGTTCCTTGAATTCTAGCAATCTTTTCTAAAGAATTATTTTATTTAATTTTATTTATTATCATTATTTTTTAATTTGACCAGAGAGACACACACACAAAGAAAGAGAGACAAAGTATGAAAGCAAGCTGCCAGGTGTGAGACTCAAACTATGGTCAGCCATGTGGGAGTCTAGCTCCTTAACTACCATGCCACCTCCGGCCCTGAATTCTAGCAACCTTGAATTCCTGTTCTTCTGTATTCAATTGGGATCTCATAGATTTATTAGAAATGTAACCCATGAAATTCTCTATTCAAAATACCATAAACAGGCCCAGCTATGATGGTACAAGCAGTAGTGTACTGAACTGAAAAGCTGGAAGCCACATGGTGACCTCAGTTCAAATTCCCAGCATGGTTGACCTGAAACAGCCCCAGTGAATGTGTAAATACTCAGTTCCTATAAGCTGGATAGAGGGAGGGCGTTGTGTCATGACTAGAACCTGTAGAAGGTGATTTGATCTCACACCCTTTTTCTCTCTCATGCACATGTATACACATGTACTCTACCATGAGTAAAGAAAAAAATTAATTTAAAAAGTAAAATATTAGTGGCCTCTAAAGCTTGATACAGATTTTGTCCCCAAATTCTAACCTCGATCATGCCTTTTTTTTTTTGTGAATATCGTAGTTAACTTTTCCTCAAAGTACGGCAAAGTGAAATAATGATTCCATTAACACTGACATGATTTTTCTGATCCAGTTTCACATCAGTGAAATAGTCCCTGTCAGGCAATCTGGTTTTGTCTGTCTTATGATTGGCTACTCCAGCCTTCATTTATACATGATATACAGCTTAAAATTCTGCTGGAGAACTTGGACATTAGGCAACTAGTGGATACAACTTAGGCTGAGGTGAACCTGCCATGGGTTTTCCTTTCTAGAAGCTACCCATTAATGCCTCTCAAGAAGGATCATCCGTCCTCTGATTTGTGGATTCCTGATCTTGCCCAGTATCATTCTGTAATTTTTCATTGCAGGGGTATGGGGGACTGGAAAATTCAGTACTTTTTATAGTCTATTTAAGTGTATCATGTAGGTCTGGTATCTTCACTAGTGTCTTTACTGAATCAAAAAAAAATTCTTATTCCAACCTAGACACAAATTAGTATCCTTGTACTCTTTTTATGGAGATGGAATGTTTTTCATGAGATCATGCATTCATGTCTACCCCAAAATATTCAGTACTTTCTAGAAATGGATTCTTATTTGGTAAATGAGATAGATGTAGATCCTGTGTGTGTGTGTGTGTGTGTGTGTGTGTGTGTGTGTGATAGCAGCTACCTTTATTTAAACTTAGTACTTTCGTTTTGCCTTTCAAAGAGCTTTCAGATGGCATTACCTGTTTAAATAACAGTGTCCATGTTTTTCTTTTCTTGCTGGTTAAAGACACCATTCCACTCACATGGCCTAAGAGAGATTTCCTTGCAGCCAATTTGATAAGATAACTCAGAGTTGTCGTTTTGTTCAGAACGATTTATTTCTCTTAGTAGAATCAGATACTGTAAATCTCTCGGATGCTCCTGTTAACAGTCGGTAGGAAAACATGCGGGTGAAACTCTGTCTTTCCCAGAGGTACTTGGTAGCATTTGATTAGCGGCCCGGCATGCAGCAGCTTCATGAATCTTCTTTTTTTTGTTTTCTGTTTGCAGATTTTATTCTTCACCGTACAGTATTGCAACCAACCGCATGATCCCACAGACATCTATCACACCTTTCATTGCTGCTTCCCCTGTCTCCACATACCAGGTACGTCCGATTTACCTGCACCTCAGGAAAGCTCGTCCTTGCTAATAATACACCGAATAGAGACAAAAAGGACATAGTAGAATTCCAAGAAGAATTGGCCCTCGTACACGTTAGTCCCCTCTTAATGTAATAATGCTTACGTTATGAATCAGCCAATACTTTGAAGGACCTGTTTTCATCAGTTCTCTGAATAATAAATAAATC
>NW_006160136.1:676759-710203 GCF_000334495.1 Tupaia belangeri chinensis
GCTGAGTTTTCATGATTATACTACTTTCCAGCCAACATTAGCACAGCTCTCATACCACTGGGAAATTATTTTGTTCATTGTCTGTTATTTTGGGCATGCACATTCCCTATTGTGTCTTTTTTAAAAAGCATGTATCTAAACAATTCCTCCACCCTTTCTGGGATCTTTTATCATGGTCATCTCATTTTGTCATGGTTGTCCTGGTGAAGCTATCTAGATAGATGTTAAATCATACTTCCCGAGAAAGAGTAACAAAATGCACTTACTTTATTCTCGGTTCCAGAGAGATCAAAAGAGACCTCAGGGGTTTCACATATTGAAACATAGAAAGATCTGAGATTCAATGTGTGTCCTAAACCAGATGTTGTACACAGTTGGTTCCAAGTGCACAGGTGGATTGAAATAACCACACTTCTTAGAAAATACTCCTATTTTATTCCTTTGATTTATCAAATATGTTGTGTGACTCCCTAATCCTTTTGCTCTTCAAACAATTCTTCTTATTCTAATTAGAAAATGCCTATCAAATGCTGCATATAGAGTTAAAATACATAATGTCATATTTTCAAAGTTTGGAGAGAGAAAGAGAGAGAGTCTAAGTGTATGCATGAATATGCTTCTATATTTTGCAGATGGTGAGGGTAGATGTTTTACAGTGGATAAGACCATAAAGTTGCTGACTGCTACTAATTCAGTGAAGTTTCACCTTATTCCGCCACTATATACTTCATTTCAGGATGTCTCAACTGTCAGAACATCAAACTTGAGACTATATGCATTTTCCTTAACTGATTCCCCCTCAAGCAGATCATTTTCATTCTTTTTTTGCACTCAGACTCTTGAAACACTGTCCGTGGGCGAATGGAATAGATTTTTATTTGAATTGCTTTAGAGGGTTTCAGAATGACTGATTTTTTTAATTGCTTTTCTTTGGGACCCGTGAGGCTCTGTGCAGGTGCAGCAAGCTGCCCTGGTCATGTGAGTGTGTGTGTGTGTGTGTGTGTGTGTGTGTGTGTGTGCTTCTTTTATTTTAATCTTGGCCTTATTTCCAGCCAAGACCACCCATTAAGCCACAGTGCAGAGCATTTTGGTGACATGAATAAAATTTCCACAGAAAAGTGATTTTGCTTGGGAGGGCTTATAAGTGGAATTTAACTCCAGCTCCCTTTGCTCAAAAAAGGAATTAGAGCAATTCCCTATGTTGTTGATTCCTGCCTTTCACCACCTTTTTTTTTTTTTTTAATCCAAAGTGCATTGCCAATTTCCTTGGTGTATGTTGAAAAACAAAATCCTCAGGGTTCTGCATTCTACAATCAGTTTACAAGCTGACTTTTTCATTTGACTGACACATAGTCCATTTAAGAATGGTTGACTGGCACAAATACTTGTTTATTATTTATCATTGCCATGAGAGAAAAAAAAATACAAACTCAAAGCATATCCCAAAATTTCTCTTTTATCTCTTTAGTTCTTACCACAACTTTTACCACTTGGACACTTCTTTACTTTTCTTTCTTTCTTTTTTTTTTAAAGAGAGATTTTTGCAATAGGGTGCATGTGCTCACCAGAGAGACAGAGAGACAGAAAGCAAGAAATCATCCCCCAGGGGTATGGTTACACTGCAATCCCTTCTCCTCTATTCTCCTCTCAGAATTTTGGGTACACATGCATAGGCACCTGGCATGAGTTCTAAGCTGCCGGGTCTGAGACTTGAACCACAGTCAACTACATGGAAGTCCAATGATGTAATCATTACGCTATCTGCTGCTCCCATCACTTGGACATATTTATAAGATGGATCATCTGAGCATTGGAAGGTACAACCCATGTCTGAAAAAAAAAGAAAGTCTTAGCAGTCAACTCTTGCTTCTTTCATTGCTTGCCAGAGCATCCCTGAGAGTTGACTCCAAATAGTCCCTGAGACCGCCTAAAGCTTCATTCTTCAACACAAACCTCAAAACATCTTTAAGACTCAGGCTGGCTCATGTGGGCACTGTCAGCTGCAGAGACTTGGGAAGCTGTTTTCCATTGTAGCATGTTTTGGAGACCAAACTAACTGGGTCCAAGAACTCTCTTTTTTATCCTTTGTTTTGAATACTAATTAGCTGTTAAGTCAGATGGACTCCACTTTCTTATGATCTAATGTGACTCCACTGAAAGCAAGAACCAAGTTCTGTCTGTGATTGCTTTGTGCTAATAAATGCTGTTTGATGCATTCAACTACATGGAAGTCCAATGATGTAATCATTACGCTATCTGCTGCTCCCATCACTTGGACATATTTATAAGATGGATCATCTGAGCATTGGAAGGTACAACCCATGTCTGAAAAAAAAAGAAAGTCTTAGCAGTCAACTCTTGCTTCTTTCATTGCTTGCCAGAGCATCCCTGAGAGTTGACTCCAAATAGTCCCTGAGACCGCCTAAAGCTTCATTCTTCAACACAAACCTCAAAACATCTTTAAGACTCAGGCTGGCTCATGTGGGCACTGTCAGCTGCAGAGACTTGGGAAGCTGTTTTCCATTGTAGCATGTTTTGGAGACCAAACTAACTGGGTCCAAGAACTCTCTTTTTTATCCTTTGTTTTGAATACTAATTAGCTGTTAAGTCAGATGGACTCCACTTTCTTATGATCTAATGTGACTCCACTGAAAGCAAGAACCAAGTTCTGTCTGTGATTGCTTTGTGCTAATAAATGCTGTTTGATGCATAGGTCCAGAGTACTTCATGGATGCCTCATCCGCCATACGTTATGCAACCAACAGTAAGTGTTCTCAGTCACCTGAGGCTCAATATTTCTATTATCCAAGTGCAAGCTTTCATAATGCATAGAAGCTTTGGGGTAAAGCTTTTGTTATATCCTGTAATGTTTCAGGCAGCGATATTCCCTAGATGCAAGCTATTCCTGAACTTCTGCAAAAGCATGTACAACAGGTTGCTAGAGTCAGAGACAGAGGTAGATCCAGAGAAAAAGAATGAGAGAGAAACAAAGAGACAGAGAAAGGAGAGATGAAAGAACAAACTTTGTTGGAGGGAATAGCAATCAACCTCCCAAGTTCGTATCTACCATTTGTTATGAAGAAGGAATTTCTGCTTCATGCAGCAATTCAGAACTCTGGACAATTAAATCGATTATAAGTGGAAAGTTTTCTGTTTTTCTTCTCTTTCTGTTATGCTTCATTTTCTTGAGACACAGACTAATGTACTCTGAGGGCAATTTTGAGTATCCTGGTCAAGTGTTGACTTGAATATATGTGAAATATGAAGATAATTGTCTACTAATAAATAGAGGTCGATAGAAAGATAGCAGGGAGGTAGAAATTTTTTATTTTAACTAACCAAAATCACTTTTTTCTTCTCTAGTGGAAAATTTCTTCCAACAGTATTCAAATTCTATTTTCTGCTTCCTATATTTCCCATTTTCTTGTGCAAATATTATAGGAATTCCAAGTCAAAAGTATGACATGTAATAGGAGAATTTAGACTGAAGGCTAATGGTTTCATTTAGCTTTACCTAGGTATTCCCGATTTTCTAGCTCAATAGAAATATAAGATAGAGCTATTTCAATAGCACATTTATGAGAGCTCAAGGCAGGGGAAAAAACTCTAGACTCTAAGTTTTGTGACAAGGTCTCTGGTGTACTCTCCTAGCTATTCTCACATCTGTGCCTTTGTTTTCTCTTCTATCATTATACTTAACAGTGTTTTGAGGAGGACCAAATGAGAGAGTATGTGTGAAAATGATGTAAAAAGTATGTCACGCTGTGATTCAGTACCAATATTTCTATTATTGTTGAATGTGTTGTGCAAAGAAGTAATAATACATTTTAACCTTTTCTGAAAGGTTAAATGTAA
The DNA here is from genome assembly GCF_000334495.1 of Tupaia belangeri chinensis. NCBI lineage: Eukaryota > Metazoa > Chordata > Mammalia > Scandentia > Tupaiidae > Tupaia > Tupaia belangeri. The sequence goes on from NW_006160136.1 coordinate 680,615, forward strand.
ACTTTGATTATTGAATGTGTTAGCTGTACAAAGAAGTGATGCTATGATTTAACCCTTTTAAAGTCAACTGAAATAAGATAGCACATATTAAAGACTCAGGAGCTAAATACACAGACATCCATATCTTGGACTCAGAGAGTGAAAATCTGGTTCTTATATTTGAGCTTCATCCATTTTATTTTTTAAATAAGAAATTTTCCATGATGCTCCTAACATTTTGATTATGTTTTGTATTTCAAGAATAAAATATATGTAGTTGATCACAGCCGAACTTTGGATTTTGCAAATCCTTCTACTTACTATTATTTACACACCTTGGGGGCTTCCTGAGTTCATCTGGTCTGTGTTCTATAAATCATACCAGTATGCAACAATTCCAGGCTATGCTTTTCTGTCCAAGTCATGAGGTAAAATTCAGTATGTACTGCCAAACCAATATATAGCATATAGCACAGACTGGGCCAACACAGGAAAAGGGAAGGAGTTCTGCCAACGTCTGAAGAGGAGACTTTCTTTAGAAGGAAACAACCACCTTCTTAAAAGAAAAAATAAAAAACATAATGTGTTCATCTGTAGAGAACTAATGCTAGCTTAATCTTCACATTGAGGTTAAGCATCATCTCTTTGTGGCCAAAAGGAATGCACATCTGGCAAAATCTATATGTAAGATTCTTTGGTACTTCTGGAGATCTTAGAAGGGAAAATGTTTGTCTGGGGCTTTATTACAGCTGGCAACTCAAAACCTTAGCAAAATGTTTTATATGCCATACGTTCTCCTCCACCACAGCCCAGTTCAGCTCTGCATTTGGGTGTATTATTTTTCACTACTTTTCCTCTAGCAATAGGTGTGTGTGTGTGTGTGTGTGTGTGTGTGTGTGTGTGTGTATACTTGTTGTCTTAGATACTCCTCACTATGGCTTCCAGATATCAGATTGCTTCCCACAACTAGGCTATGCATCACATGTGAGTTTAGGCCACTACATTTAAAATTAATATTTGTGGTTGGGGTGGATTTCTCAGCTCCTGTAGGCAGAGCCACCCACCCCTTTCTGTGTTGACTATAGAACCATTGGCTGAATAATGTCATGGAAAGATGGAGTTTGCACTATCAATCTTTGCCCTGTAACAGTCTTTCTGGTTGTCTATTTTACATAAATAACTTCACTCAACTGTCCCTAGTGTCGTCATCAAAGTGGGAGTTAAATTAATCACTCTATGATACTGAAATAGAAAACACATAAATGATCTAAGGCCAAGAAACAAAATACTGGATTTGAGAAGAATAAATGCATACTTCGATAACAAATCGCATGGATTCTTGGCTAGACATATTGGGATTGGAAACTCTTCCTAACTATGGGGCATTGGGCAATTTATTAAAGCTTTCTGAGTGACAGCTTCCTTATCTGTAATATGGACAAAATAGTATCTAAATAATATTGTGTTTTGTTCATTACATGAAATAAGACATTGAAGCTCATAAAATAGTTCCTAGCAAATAGCATACATCCAATAAATTATTATTTATTTGTATGAGTAGATTTCTCATTATGGTTTAGATTATACTGATTATATAAAATGAATGTTAATAGAGAGAGAAAATTGAGAAGAGCCCAAGTTAGCTGTTTATATTATATTCATAGTGCTTATTTAACTTCCTTTGCTAACGAGTTTGGTTGAGACAGCCTCTGCAGCATCAAATCAGACAAGTTATTGACTTTCGTACTTATTTCTCTTTGTTACTAAACTATTCAATCCCTAATACTTAACTCAAAATGCTCATTGTTTTCCTGGAGGTACATGACAAATGTATTCAACTTGTTAATATCTTTATCTCAAATACATTGACCATAATTCCAATTTGCTTGCGATTTTTCTCCTCATGTTTTCCTGCCACCCATGTTAAGAAAATCCCATGTATGAGCTCTCATTTAGAAGCCTGTCACGATGTCAGCAGACTAACTCCTGAGTTGGAGCCTGATGCATCCCCTTGGCCAGAAGCACTTCCAGTGTTCTCTCAGGCTTGACTTGAAGGGTTGAAGGGCTCTAAGATCTCCATTGGTTTGGTATCTGAAGAGAAATCAGTGTTTCAGAGAAGTTTTAAAATAAAGCATAGTACCCACATCTTTTAGCTAGGAGAGATGAATGACTAAACTGTAGGAGTCACAAGAGTTAAAAGAAAGTGAAATGATGGTAAGAAGAGAAGGGCACAGTAAAGGAATCAGAGAACAGAAACCATAAACATACTGGGGTCTTCAAAAAGTTTATGAAAAGGGACCAGCAAATAGGGTAGCGGTTAAAGCACTGGACTCCCTCATGACTGAATGTGATTCAAGGACCAGACACAGCTTGAAAAATTACCCCAGGCCTGTGTGTATGTGTGCTCAGAATCCTGAGAGGAAAAGGATGGAGAAGGAAGTACAGTGTGGTCATCCCCCCCAGGAGGTGATTTCTGACTTTGCCTCTCTCTGTCTTCTTGTAGTGAGTGCATGCACCCAATGACAAAAAAATGAAAAAGAAAAAGAAAACTTTATGGAAAATGCATATCATTAAAAACTGTGCATGAATTTTGGGGGCAACAAAATAAACTGAGATTTTAATTCCATTCACAGCCAGCGTTTTAAAGTACACTCAATGCGATGAAATTTGTCAACTAAATTTGTTTCTCTGGAGATTTAATATTCTAAGTCGTGTGCAATGTACTTTTTTTGTAGAATGAGAAAAAAGATTCTGGGAGAGAGAATCAAAGTCCTCTCACCTGGGTGCATTCTGGTGTTTGTGCAAGGAAACATGTCCGTCATTCGACCCTGGGACCTTAGTGTACTTCCCAGAAAGTTGTCAGACACCACTTACCGGAAGCAAGAGCATTTCTCTCTGCTCTTCATTGTTTACCTGAGCAGGCACGGAGGCGAGAGCCCTGTAAGACTAAATTAGGAATTTGCTTTTTTTGCAGCAAGGAAGTAAGAAATGCTGACTTTGTCATTGCAATCGGCTGTTTGTTTCTGCTTCTCAGCACAGGGTTCTGTGGTACACTTTGAAATCTCACTATTACACTGACAGAATTTTAATAGTTGATGGATTACACAAAATATCCACTCTACAGAGCAGCATGTCACATTGAAATGTCAAATGAATGCACAATTGAAATTCCCATGTTCCAATACATTGGATATTTTGTTAAATTTGTGTTACTGACAAGGAGAAAAGATGATAGCTCCCAAGAGGAAGCAAAGTCCCATTCCCTTAAATTCTATTTAGGCTTATTTGAATCATAAATCTTCTGTTCTTCCTATGGTTAGTGTGATTTTTGTCTCAGGGAGAAAGGTCAGCTTTCATTTTTACTTAATTACAAATTGGCTATCTAATTACAGTTTTCTAAGAAATCCGAGATGCCCTTATTGAATCATGGCATGATTTGTTATCATGCATGGCCAAATTATAATTTTTATGATTAATGAACTCTAAGTTTACTCCTTCAGAAAAAAATATAAGCTTTCTCTCTACAATAAAGCTATTTAAGAAAGCTCTTGAACACTTGATTTGGTCCTTTTTTTTCATAGAGATTTCTGCTACAGGGCACATGTGCTGGCCAGAGAGCAAGACAGAGACAGAGAGACAGAAAGTGAGAAATCACCCCCCAGGGGTATGGCCACACTGCAGTCCCTTCTCCATTCTCCTCTTGGGATTTTGGGCATGCAAGCAAACGTGCCTGACTTGAGTTTGAACTTGCCGAGTCCAGGGCTCAAACTGCAGTTGACTACGTGGGAGTCCAGCAATGTAACCATTACACTATCTGCTGGTCCCAATTTGGTCATTCTTTACCTTAAATTGGTAAGGCTTAAGACCTAATTTTAGAGGTTGTGTACTTCAAATTTGCAGATGTACTTTCTAAAAAAAGCATTATCACCAACTTTGAGAATTTTGTTCAGAAAGAAAAGTTTTTTCCTGTATCATCATTTTACCTCAACACCTGAGCTAAGGAAAATAATCATCAAAAAATAATGTTTTCATTAAGTAGCAAACAAGCAAAAAAGAGTAACAACCATCACCCTAAGCTATATATATTCTTTCTACCAGAAAGGAAATCAATTAAGGAAGAAAAACGTTAGAAGAGGCATTTTTCTTTCCATCCATCTTCTTTTAATTGTGCTTCTGAGTACAGTAAATATAAACAAAACAATTGCCATAGCAAGTCTTTTTGACACTTTAACTATTGTTAAAATCAGTGTTGGCTTTGCTATTATTAAATGTAAATTCAAAATTCTACAGTAATTTTTAAAAAATATTCTTAGGCAACTTTATTTAAAAAATAAAAAGCTTTAAACAAGCAAATTCAAGGTTCATCATTTAAAAGCATATAGAATATTAAAGAGTTTCCATGTTGGATCCTTCTCCTCTATTCTCCTCTTGGGATTTTAGGCACTCACACACATACGCCCAGTGTGAGTTTAAGCTGGTGGGTCCAGGAGTCGAACCACCATTGATTGCATGAAAGTCCAGCCACATAACCATTATGCCATGCTGGTCCCATGAAGTATGTTTTTTAAAAAGAATCAGGTAGAGAAACTGAATTAATTAAAAATCTTTGGAGAAGCTATTGAGATTCTCTTTTCCTTGCAAATACATATTCATGTATATTTAGGCATTTGTAATTAATTGTATAAGACTATATCATAATACACTATATTATATATTATATTATAATAATATAATATATTTCTTAGGGTGGCACTACCCTGCCATTTGATCATGATATATCTTTCTCAAAATTACTCTTCTGGACTGTACTTGTTAATATTTTATTTATTATTTTCACATCTATTTTTTAAATAAGATTATTATCTATATTCCCTTTTAGGTGTGCTTTTTTTTTTTTGGTCAGGTTTGAATATTAGAGTCATTGTAAAAATAATGAGAAAGATTCCTGGAACAATTTTTTATTCTTTTTTTAGAGAGAGATTTTTTTCTATAAGATTCATGTGCTCACCAGAAAGACAGAATGATAGAGAGACAGAAAACAGGAAATCAAATCACCCCCGGAGGGTGGCCACACTGTAATCCCTTCTCCTCCATTCTCCTCTTGGGATTTTGGGATGCACGCACACGTGTCTGGTGTGAGTTTAAAGCTGCTGAGCTGTGGATTCAAACTACGGTAGTCCAGCAAAGTAATTATTATGCCATCTCTTGGTCCCAATACTGGAACAATTTTAAGTTGCATTGGAAGTATCTATTCTTGAAGAGTGAAAAGAACTCACATGCAAAGCCATCCTGACTTTTGAGAAGTATTTATTCCATCAAACACAGTTTTTTAAAAAAATAATTATTTAACTTTATTTTAGTGATTTTTATTTGAGCAGAGAGGGACAGAGTGATAGAGAGAGAAAGAGAGAGAGAGAGGGAAAGTGAGAAAGCAAGCCGCCAGGTCCTGTCCTCAAACTGTGGTCAGCTATGTGTGAGTCCAGCGCCCTTAAATACCACGCCACCTGCCCGCCCCATTAAACCCAGTTTTAAAAAATAATTACTCTTTTCAGACATAATCTTAAGAGACTAGAAGTTTATAATCCATTTTCATATTGGTGAATAAAATGAGTAATTAAGAGTTCTATTAGAGGTTGACATCATAGTGCAGCTATAATGAGCTGCTAAAGAAAAGCTGGATTCCACATGGAGACTGGGGTTCGAATTACCAACCTGATACACTGGAAATATTCTGGACACAAGTTTCAATGTCCAGGATCAACCAGGCTAAAAGACTGGAGGAAGGGGAATTGTGGTATGATTGGACCCTGTGGGGGATAGGGGTTCATTTCTCTCTCTTCCTCTCTCTCTTTCTCTCACTCTTTCTCTCTCACACAATTGTTGCATAGTTGGTGATTTAGTTGCTAAATGACCAAAATAATTGGTCATTTAGCAAATGATGAAACACCATGCACATTTGTTTTAACCAGATTGGTATTATTAGCTACTCTATGACTGGACGTTGATCTTTGGGACTATATAAATCTTAAATTAAATATAGTGAAAAGTGAAAATAATCTGTCATCAACTATTTAATAAGGAATTGCTGGATATTAACTAGTTGTATATCAATAACTTATCATGTTTAAGAAAATATAGAGTTTATTTTATACCTTTCCTGTGGTGAAATTTGAAGATTTCCCTCAAATTTTCATTTCATTTAGCATTTCTTTTCCTGAGCTTTAACTGTACTGACTTTTCATTTTAGGAAATTGAGACACTTGAGTTTAATTTTTTAAAAGTCAGTAAATAATAAACAAGTATTTTTGAGCATCAAATACTTACACAGTATTCTTGTAGGTACGTGGAAATAAAGCACAGTAAACAAATCCTCAAGGTATGCAGTCTGCTCGTGGAGAAACATTTTATTTTTTTTTTTGCCTTAGGGCGTGTGTGCTCGCTGGAGAGAAAGAGACAGTAAGAGAGAAATGAGAAATCACCCCCCCGCCCCCAGGGGTATGGCCACACAGCAATCCCTTCTCCTCCATTCTTCTCCTGGGATCTTGGGCACACACACACATATGTGCCCAGCATGATTTTCAAGCCACCATGTCCGGGACTCAAACTGCATTCAGCTCTCTGGGAGTCTGCTGGCCCCAATATTTTTGCTTTCTTTGTTTTCAGGTCAACTTTAAAATAATCAGCTAATTTTACTGCTATTATTTCTACCAAAAAAGAAATGTCCATGAGAAACCTGTCCATTCTTAAATGTGCCAGACATGTCTTCCATTCTGCAAACAAGCTGGCATCAATGTGTTTTAAAACCAGTATCCAGTGAGTTCATTTAGCACAAAATGAGGCTACAGAGTCTAATGTGGTGATTATACAGGAGACTTACCTCACCAAAGGATGCATTTTTCCAGGAACGTCAGAACAAATTCTCATGTTCATCATGTCATTTTCTCATCTCCGTACACAATGCCAGATACCTTCTGATTCATTCTTTCTCCTTGTCTTCTGTGAAGAGATTTTTTTATTTGTACCAGATTTCTACCATTGTATCACATTTCCCTATTAAACGCCCTGAGTCACTTTATTCTTTTAAGGGCATAAATTGAAAGTGTATGATGACTTCTAATTCATTCTATGGACTTGGAGCTGGTCTTTGATAGTTTTAATGAAACTGCCAGCTGCCACCGTTCCTAATTGTGGGCACTATTTCACTTTGGAAGCCTTCAGTCCTCTATCTCCTTGCTTGGTTGTCTTTTCTTGATTATGCAGACTTCGAATTAAATTGATCTGAATAGAGTCTTTAGTCTGATCTTTTAAAGAGCTTGCATGAATTCCCATGTTGACTTCATGTTATTACTGTAGCTTTTCATGTTTTTATTTTTGTTAAGGTGGCTACTACTTTTGCTACCCAAATAACTTTCTTTGAATAACTCTGAACTGCAATTGCTTTTTCTTTGCCTTGCAGGTACTACAGTGCAACCATCCTGCAGATGTCTGGTGTCGAAGATGATAGACTCGCAATATGGCTGGCTTCAGTGACGGCCTTCACAAATTTCATTTTCACTCTCGTGGGAGTCTGGCTTGTTGAGAAAGTGGGCCGCAGAAAGCTTACCTTTGGTAGTTTAGCAGGTAAGTGGCTAGATGAAGATTTCAATATCAACTTCTTTATAGTGATGACAAGCTAACCTTCCAAGAGACAATACTGATACCACTTTTGATACTGGTTTCTTAGCTAAACAATATAAAAAAGAACTCACATGCAAAGCCATCCTGACTTTTGAGAAGTATTTATTCCATCAAACACAGTTTTTTAAAAAAATAATTATTTAACTTTATTTTAGTGATTTTTATTTGAGCAGAGAGGGACAGAGTGATAGAGAGAGAAAGAGAGAGAGAGAGGGAAAGTGAGAAAGCAAGCCGCCAGGTCCTGTCCTCAAACTGTGGTCAGCTATGTGTGAGTCCAGCGCCCTTAAATACCACGCCACCTGCCCGCCCCATTAAACCCAGTTTTAAAAAATAATTACTCTTTTCAGACATAATCTTAAGAGACTAGAAGTTTATAATCCATTTTCATATTGGTGAATAAAATGAGTAATTAAGAGTTCTATTAGAGGTTGACATCATAGTGCAGCTATAATGAGCTGCTAAAGAAAAGCTGGATTCCACATGGAGACTGGGGTTCGAATTACCAACCTGATACACTGGAAATATTCTGGACACAAGTTTCAATGTCCAGGATCAACCAGGCTAAAAGACTGGAGGAAGGGGAATTGTGGTATGATTGGACCCTGTGGGGGATAGGGGTTCATTTCTCTCTCTTCCTCTCTCTCTTTCTCTCACTCTTTCTCTCTCACACAATTGTTGCATAGTTGGTGATTTAGTTGCTAAATGACCAAAATAATTGGTCATTTAGCAAATGATGAAACACCATGCACATTTGTTTTAACCAGATTGGTATTATTAGCTACTCTATGACTGGACGTTGATCTTTGGGACTATATAAATCTTAAATTAAATATAGTGAAAAGTGAAAATAATCTGTCATCAACTATTTAATAAGGAATTGCTGGATATTAACTAGTTGTATATCAATAACTTATCATGTTTAAGAAAATATAGAGTTTATTTTATACCTTTCCTGTGGTGAAATTTGAAGATTTCCCTCAAATTTTCATTTCATTTAGCATTTCTTTTCCTGAGCTTTAACTGTACTGACTTTTCATTTTAGGAAATTGAGACACTTGAGTTTAATTTTTTAAAAGTCAGTAAATAATAAACAAGTATTTTTGAGCATCAAATACTTACACAGTATTCTTGTAGGTACGTGGAAATAAAGCACAGTAAACAAATCCTCAAGGTATGCAGTCTGCTCGTGGAGAAACATTTTAGTTTTAGACTTTTTTGCCTTAGGGTGTGTGTGCTTACTGGAGAAAGACTGACAGAGATACTGAGAGGGAAAGTGAAAAATCACCCCTTGGGGGGATGGCCATGCCACAATCCCTTTGCCTTCATTCTCCTTGGGCACACATGCACACTTGCCCACTGTGATTTTTAAGCCACCATATCCAGGACTCTGTGATTGCCCATATGGGAGTCCAGTGATGTTTCCACTACACCGTCTGCTGGCCCCGTGTAGAAAATTTTTATATTCTGGGACCAGCAGTTAGCATAATGGCTATGTCACTGGACTCCCATGTAGTCCACCGCGGTTCGCGTCCCGGACCCGGTGGCTTAAACTCACGCCGGGCGTGTGTGCATGCGTGCCTAAGATCCCAAGAGGAGAATGGAGGAGAAGGGATTGTGGCATGGCCATCCCCCCGGGGGGGGGTGATTTCTCGCTTTCTATCTCTCTGTCTCTGTCTGTCTGGCGAGCGCACACGCCCTATAGCAAAAACCTCTCAAAAAAAAAATTTTTATATTCTGAAGTGATTGGACTAAAAATATGCAGCTAAAAATGTGTTAAATGTTCAGCAACTATGTAGCTTTGAAAGTGAGCCAGTATTCATGAACAGTGAAGGACAAGGAAGAAGTAAAACAAATATGACCTTAAAAAAATGGAATGAAAAAAAAAAAGATGGAATGGTGTTTGTGGATTAGGAAAACTGAGGGAATTTTAGATGAAAATTATACACAGAAAGCATAAGAGGGAGAGTCTCAAGTTATTTCAGGGCCAGTGAAGCAAACCCCCTTCCATTAAGTGAAATATTTGTGTTAAAGATTTAAGGAGACAATTTGGTAGGAAAAGTAAATCATGGTTTATTGAAGTATGAATTTCCTTTAGTCTAATCTGGTAGACTTTCATCCTCATTACTTTTTAGCTTGCAATGCCAATACCATTGCGTAGAATTTAGATGTACTTGCAAAATGTAAAACAAAAAGAGTGAGTTATATCACTGATGTGTGTGACAAAGCCATAATTTCTAGTGAAATCACGGATAAATCCATTATGAATGAAAAAAATAATTTTGATGCATTATAAAAATTCCCTTATGCAAAGGTTCTGTACATAAAGTCACTTTATAGCCATAAAAATATTTTTTGTGTAATTTTTATCCCAGAAGCAAGTAGAGATTCTAAAAGCTTTTGGAAATAACCTTTCTGCTGTCAAGATTCCTGGTCTCTATGTACAAGAGTATCTAGAAGAAGTCATGATTCCAGAATCTTTCAAAATCCAAAAATATGCTCCTGCACTTTTTAAAACAGCCCTCAGGTCATGTGCCACGTGGTAGGCACCAACACATCTCCACAATACTTAGATCTGTGTCTAGATTGCCACTGTCACTGTAACCTGTCCCATTCAAATTGGCACTGCTTAAAGTATACCAACTCCAGGGACCAGCTGTTGGCATAATGGCTATGTCACTGAACTTCCATGTAGTCGACTGTGGTTCAAGTCCCAACCCAGTGGCTTAAACTCACGCCAGGCATGTGTGCATGCATGCCCAAGATCCTGAGAGGAGAATGAAGGAGAAGGTATTGTGGCGTGGCCATCACCCTTGGGAGTTGATTTCTCGCTTCTGTCTCTCTGTCTCTCTCTGCCTTTCTGGCCAGCACACATGCTCTATAGCAAAAACCTCTCCAAAAAAAAAAAAAAAAATCCCAGCTCCATTACAGTGGGTCAAGGTGTCTATGTGTTTGTTTGATATGTGTGCACATGGTCTATCTGCATTTGGTTTTATGTTATTTTTTAAATATTTTTTATTTAACTTTATTATTTTTACTATTATTCTGATTTGACCAAGAGAAAAAAAGAAAAAGGGAAAGTGAGAATGCAAGCTGCCAGGTCTGGGACTCGAACCACAAGTTGACCATGTGGGAATCCCGTGCCCTTAACCATGCCACCTGCCGCCCTGGGTTTATATTATTTTATTATGGACCTTTGAAAAGAAGAAGTAGCTCAATATACAATATATCACATTTTAGAATGTAGACACAGCATCCTAAACACAGAACTTACAGCTGCCGAGAGACAAAATTTCAGTATCACATGACTTTCAATATGTCCTTGAGTAGTAGTTAGAATTTCTTCATTACTTCATCAGGAAACTAGAATGTCATTATCTTACCAGTTCCTTCATAAGAATGCTGATGACATTACTTTCTTAATAGATATTTAACATATTCAATATATTTAAATGGAAATACAGTGTTACATATCCAATCTATTGAAGTCTTATTTCCTAAAGTAAGCAAATATGCAGGTAAAATAAAATCCATGTCAAACTTTCTAGAAAACAGTAAGTTACCAGGGCAACATAATCATATGGAGATAAAGTAAATCATTAATTTTATAAATGTTGCCAGGACAACAGACACTACACATGAAGTCACTGAAGAATTAAGGATAAGGGGACAAACAGTATATAAAATTATTTATTCGTTCACAGCAAATTAGAATAAAGTGTCCACCGATATCTAACTTTAAAACAGCTATGTAAAACATGTGGGTCTTCATTAAATATGAGCAGGTCAAATGTTGAGAGGATTTCTAAATACCAAATGATATTATATATATTCCTTGTCTTTCAGAAGGTCACTGAGACGCTATTTTACTTTAAAGATTGACCTTTGCTAGGTTAGTCCTGGAGAGCCTAGTAATTTTTATCTAGGTGCTATGTCTGCTCAGCATTATGGTTAGTCGTGTTGCCTAGCTTGGATTTTGTAGGGCAATTAATTAGGATGTAGCAGTGAGGAAGGTAGATAAACAGATAGCAAAGAAGGGTGCCATATAGTGTGTGTGTGTGTGTGTGTGTGTGTGTGTGTGTGTGTGTGTGTGTGTGTGTGTGTGTGTGTGTGTGTGTGTGTGTGTGTGTGTGTGCGTGTGTGTGTGTGTCTGTACGAGTCAGTCAGACATGCTTTGAAAATAGACCTGTCTAGTTTCATTAATGTAAGAAATAATACCGGTAGAGCTACATTTTTCAAAATAGTACCTCAAATGCAAGGGAAATACGTTCAGACTTTCTCCTGCCTAAGAAAACTTACCCAAACTAAGAATTAAACTTCCATTTTCTCTCTGTTTTAATGCTCAGTATGTCCCTCCTAACTACACTTTAAGTGACAAAACAGATGAGGATATTCACTTATGATTAACAGCTGAGATACGTGCAAATACACAAGTCATAAAGATGAGTTATTTGCTGCACTGGGCAGTAGAGAAATAACAGGCTTCACAGAGGAGATAGCTCTTGAACTTGGTTTTGACACATAGATTTTTAATCAGACAGCAAGAGTGTCCTGAGCAAAGGAGACACTAGGTTGTAGCCAAGGCTTTGGTCTGTTCCTCATGCGTGATAGTGGATGAGTAGCTGACAGCGGGCCAGGTATTTCCAGAGGTTACCTGGTGCCCCTCATGTGGAGGAACAGGCATGACATCTATGTGCCCTTCAAGAGCTAAAGCACAGAAAGTATCACTTAATTGTGAATCAGGGCTGTGGTCTTCTGTCCTAGTCAACATGGCGTCTGCTCCTTGCGATCTGCCTGCATTTCGGAGCCAACCTTCTCCACCACTGTCTGGTGTGCTTCTTGAACTCTCCACTCAGAAGTGAAGGGCACATGCAGGCAGGTTTTGATATCCCACGGCTATCATAGAATAATTACCACAACCTCTGTGCAGAGCTAACTTAATTCTAGTTCTCTGAGCACCCCACTGGAATTGGGATTCCTATTTCTCCAGAACCCCCAGAGTGCTTAGTATTTCTCTAACTGTCATGATATTCATGGTTAAGTCATTCAAGTAACAAAGTAAAGAGATTGACACTCTTAAGAAAAAAAAAATACTACTTAAGAAAAAAAAATACTATATATATATATATATTTGGCAGATGTTTTTGTTATAGGGCATGTGTACTCACCAGGAAGACAGAGAAACAAAGAGACAGAAAGTAAGGAATCACCACCACCACCACCCCCAGGAGGGATGGCCACACCGCAATCCCTTCTTCATTCTCCTCCTGGGATTTTGGGCACACACTCACACGCGCCCAGCATGAGCTTAAGCCACTGGATTGGAAACTCAAACCGCAGTCAACTACATGGGAGTCCAACAACATAGCCATTATGCCAGCTGCTGTTCCCTGCATATAGTATTTTTGTTTCATTTGTTTGTTTTCCCTATAATGGAATTACTTTGGAAGATGATTTTTAGGAAGGCCATCTCAGAATAGAAAATTTCAAAAATTCCTTCTTCAGGAAAAAATTTCAGAGGCAGCTTATTAGTCAGATGAGAAAAATGTGCATCTGGTTGTATTCACATCCTAGATAGCTAAGTAAATGGAACATTGAATGATTGATGGACGATCATACAGACAGGTAAACAGATAATAAGTATCTTATCCTGTAACATATGACATATCTGATTAAGGAACCATGTTCTTCACTAAGTCTTTTTGTTCCTCCATTTCTGCTTCCTTCTACTTGCTGGGAAGTCTGAAAAGGGTTTGGGTGCTCTTCTGTGCTCATCATAAAGTTCTCGAATGTAGTGTTTATAATATATTTATGCAATTATCAGCCATGTTGGATCATTATAGGCAAATGCTATAGATACAGAAGATTTTTCTCCTCTAGGATTTTTCTCTATCTTCTCTTTTGCTTCCTAAAAATCTGAAAAATTAATAGGCCCACTTGTTGAAACAAGCAGCGGCCCTAGTTTTCACTATGATTCAAGAAAACATTCTACTTGACTTGAACAAACAGTCCATTCGAAAAGTATTGTATTTGTGAGAACAGAACCAGTTCTACATCCAGTGTGACCTCCTTTTCCACTGGCACTTCTCTTTTTATTTTTGGTACCAGTATGCATCTGAATAAAAAGAGATAGCTACCCTCTTCCACCCAAGCAAATGAGTAATAAGGACCCTGCCCAGTCTTAGAAAGGAGTTGAAGTTACTTACAGTTAAAGACACATCCAAAAAGCTACAATAAGGAGTAAGGAAACTACATAAAAGTGGAAATAAATCTGTTAAAAGCTTAGACTATGGGTAGTGAGTACAATGGGACATTTCATTTTTATCTTGAGTTTTCTGTAACAAGGTCAATATGGTGTCGAAAAAGAAAGCAATATTATCATGTTGCTGACATGAAGTATGCCAATTGGCCTAGAAAGGATTGTGTTTTCTGCTGTTATTATTATTTTTTTTTAATTTGGTAGGAAAAAATTGCAATGGTATGAAGTTATCTGTCAGCCTACTGTTTAAATAGAAGTTCTGTGTGTGGGGGAAAAAAAAAAAAAAAAAACAACTTTTTTTTTTTTTTAATACTATACAGCGTGTGTGCTCAATAGAGACAGAGAGAGAGTGAAAATGCATTTCACCGGGGAGTATGGTCACACTGTAATCTCTTTTCTTCCACCATTCTCCTCCTGGGATTTTGGGCACACACATGCACATGGCTTGATATTTTGCTTCTTTTTTTTTTTTTAAGGATTTTGTCATAAGGTGTGCATGCTCACACAAGAGAGGGAGAGACACAGAGAGAGGGATAATGAAAAATTGTCTCCCCTGGGGGATGGCCACACTGCAATCCCTTCTTCTTCTTCTTTCTCCTCTCAGGATTTTGGGCATGTATACACACTCACCCAGTGTATTTTTTTTTTTAATTTTCTTCTTTTCCTAAAATTATTTTATTTAATTTTATTCATCATTATTATTATTGTTTTTTAATTTGACTGAAAAACAGAAAGAGAAGGAAAGTGAGAAAGCAAGCCGCCAGAACCAGGACTCAAACTGTGGCTGACCACGTGGAAGTCCAATGTCTTAACCACCATGCCACATGCTAGCCCCACTCAGCAAGATTTTCAAGCTGCCAAATGTAGGACTGGAACTGTGGTCAGCCATGTGAGATCCAGTGTCTTATCCAGCACACCACCTGCTGTCTTCTAGCTTGATTTTTCAAGCTGTGGGGTCAGGACTTGACCTGCACAGCCAGCCATGTGGGATCCAGTGCCCTTAACTACCATGCTACCGGCTAGCCCAGATCTCTCTTTTATTAACTCTCCGTAACAACTGAGCAAAAGGCTAGCTTTTACTTTTGTAAAGAACTATATAGATCATCTCAATAAAAAAATTTCAGGTGCATAAGTTTTTCATGACCTAGATAGATATGACAATGACACTTGGTAGTTCTGATTGGTTAATATGTGACTCATTTGATGTTTCACTTCTCTGTAGTCTTAGCCAGGAATTTATTAAAATTATGCCATGGACTGTTGTATCACCCAGGCAAAGTTTGCTTTTCTTTCAGATTTTTCAAAAGGAAAAGGAGGATAAAGAAAATGCTAGAAACAAAAAAACCTTTAACTTCTGTGGGTTTTGCCTATAAGTGGCTACAAGATTGTCCAATTTGTATGAGAACTTTCCTCAAGAAAATTCTCTAAAATTTCTTTAGTGCTTTCAGAAGAACCTGAACACATACTCAGTTGGAATTCTATTGGGCGTGCCTGTCTCCCTGTGTTTCTAGAGAAATAAATGATTTGACTTTTAAAAACGTTTTTAAAAGATTAATGGTATAAATTAGAATGAGAGGGAAATGAATCAAAGTATGAAGCAGGTGAAATAGGAAAACTACCAAGGGGATATTTAAGAATATGGAGGGAGTCTGGGACAAAACTGCCTGCCATTGAGTGAGAGGTAAATTTGACCTAAAATACTGATAGCAGAAGTGAGACCAATTGGGAACCAGCAGTTAGCGTAATGGCTATGTCGCTGGACTCCCACGTAGCCGACCGCGGTTCGCGTCTCGGACCCGGTGGCTTAAATCTCACGCCGGGCGTGTGTGCGTGCGTGCCCAAGATCCCGAGAGGAGAATGGAGGAGAAGGGATTGCGGCGTGACCATCCCCCCTGGGGGGTGGTTTCTCGCTTTCTGTCTCTATGTCTCTGTCTGTCTGGCGAGCGCATGCGCCCTATAGCAAAAACCTCTCCAAAAAAAAAAAAAAAAGAAGTGAGACCAATTGACCTTGGTCGCTTGGTGGCTCATAAAGTCCCCACAACTTTGATTAGTACTGAGTCTTGAAATGCTTTCCAGTATGAGTCAGATATAAAATGTACCTCTTGATTGCAAAGTCCACAAATAGAATAGAATGATTTGGTATGTCCATGAGAATCTTGAGTATCTTCATAAATTTATGATTTGGCTTCAGATATAGCTGGTATCAAGCCTTCTATCTTACAGTAATTACTCAACACATTCAGCTAACTCTGAAAACTGCACTTGAGAAGTGACAGCAAAGCCTTACAATTAGCAGAGAAGAGAAAACGAACCTTCTTGCTGACTTCGTCAGGAAATCACGCAACTAGTTCACACAGTATCATACTGTTTGTGTAAAATATTTTTTAAATGAGGATGGTACATGTCACTTTTTATATCACTTAATGTAAGTATAAATTCATTGCACATAATGGAAAAGAAATAGTATGAATTCGTTGAGAAAACTGAAAGCAAATTCCAAAAATGAGAATGAATCCTTCCCCACATCAAATGGAATGTTGTAGCAATTCTCATTTAGCACAGAAGAAATCAGCCTAATTATCAATTGGGTTCTGAATAATAATCTTAGAACTTCTATTCAGGCGAGAGACCTTGTATCAAAGAGTTATCTTTAAAGGATTTTCAATCAATACACATTAGGACAATTTCTGTATAACAATGCTGTATATTAAAAATTGATTCTTACTTTCCCATAAAGCCTTTTATCTCTTCAATCTTGTATCTCTAAGTATTTTTCATCGATATTGAAAAATCATTATAATGCCAAGTCTGTGCCACGTGTTATCTATAGAAATCCTTAGATTCTTTTTTTTTTTTTTTTTTTTTTTGAGGCTTTAACATTTTTATTTAGGAAAAGATCAAGTCTGAAGCACTAATGGTTCAACCTAAAGCATCCCTTTTTCCATAGCGGAGTCAACTTAAGCAAAATATTTTTCTTTGTCTCTAAAAAACAAACAGTATTTTTTACTACAAGGAAATACAAGAATGTACTTTTAACTACTCCATTTGCAAATCCTTAGATTCTAATATCCTGCTACAAATTGAGCCCTCTAAATTTCTGAAATGCACACGTGGAATTTATTTCAAGTAATAGTTTATGTTATATGTGGCATAAACGGATGGATGGATTCTGTGAACACGTGACTGTGTACACATTTCTGTCCACATATTCTGAAGTCCAGTATGGTTTAACCAAACTACGGGCCTAGTTCTAGCCATGGGACTTCCCTGTATATGCTAGGCGTATGTGCCCGTAGTCTAGTTAATCCAGGTATTTGAGACTGGACAGGATTCCTGCATGAAGACCCTCTTGGCGGTGCTTGTCTATCTCTCTACAAAGAGAAATTAAAAAAAAAAATTAGAGAAATTTTTGCTATAGGGCATGTGCACTCACTAGAGAAATAGAGAGACAGAAAGCAAGAAATCATGCCTCTCCCCGCCTCCAGGGTGGAGGTCACACCACAATCCCTTCTCCATGTTCCTCTTTGGATCTTGGGCATGCATGCACATACTCCCGGGTCTGGGACTTCAACCATGGTTGACTATGTGCAAGTTCAAAGATATAAAATATGCCATTTACTGGTCCCAAGAAATACAATTTTAAAACTTTTTTTAAAATAAAATATTTATGACATAAATTATAATAAGAGTGAAAAGAAGAATAGGTATGATAGAGGTAAAATAGAAAAACCATAGGAGGGGATAGAGAGAAAGAGTAGGTCAAACCGATTCTGGTGGATTTTTGCCCAAAGGGCTCAGTAGAAAGTAGTATCCTTACCCTGGATTCATAGATCTAAAAGAAGAAAAAGTTCAATATCGGGGACATGGAATTCCTTTTGGACATGTTGAGTTTGTGGGACCAGATAGAGATTTTCACTATGTAGATTGAAATACACATTTGGCACTCGGAAGAGGCAGTAATATACTTGGAAGTCATTCATTTTATATCACAGAGAGTAGATGGGATTTCCTGCAATCCATTTATGTTTCTCTAATAAGTGCCATGCTTGATCTATTCAACAGCTCTTAAAAATGTGAAATAATATCCATCTAATGACATTATAGTAAATGGACTCGTCTTATATACACTCAATTGCTTGCTTATGCCTCTTGCAAGCAAGATTATTTAGTAATCTAATTATCCTTACTCCTATCATTTTAAGGCTTATTATGGGTACTATTCCATATGTCTTTTTGAATCAGTCAAATGTCTATTTGTCAGATGTTTCCATTTAGGGAGCTGACCACAATGGTAAATTACAAAACAGAGCGGGAAACGGCACGTTAGAAGAAATCTTAGGGCCTCTTAGACAAGTCCCGTTGAAGTCCAGGAGTTGATATAAAGGCTTCAGAAATTGTCATGCCATGAGAAACTGTTTCATTTTCATCTTACGGAACATGTTGGGAAGACATTTTTGCATTAAATCGCCTTTCCTCTACAGCCAAGCCAGCAAGAAGAGCGACAAAATCGAAAGAGCACAGCAGCAAAGTCCCTGCCTGCTATAAATCAAGGAAGCAATGAGCTTCTTTGTCAGGCCCATAAGAAAATCCTAATAGGCCTGTGGATAGTTAGTTATTTTTCTGAACGTGTAGATTTATGAATCCCATTGGTAGTCATAGCGAATTAAGAATTTATAAACCCTACACAGTTACCACTGAGGAGTTCTGCCACTTGTAGAATAAAATGGTGTCTGGATCCAGCAGATGGCATAATGGTTATATTGCTGGCTTCCCACATAGCTGACTGCGGTTCAAGTCCCCGATCCAGTGGCTTAAAACTCACGCTGGTCACCTACGAACCCAAGAAGAGAATGGAGGAGAAGGGATTGTAGCATGGCCATCCCCTCTGAAGGGGTGATTTCTCACTTTCTCTCTCTCTCTCTCTCTCTCTAAATCTCTCTGGCATGGGCCCTACAGCAGAAATCTCTCTTATAAATGAAAGAATGAATAAAGTGGTCTCTTCAAGGTCCTGAACATTTTTTCTTTCTTTTGCTTTATTGACAAGGATAGATTATTTCAGGCTTTGCTGGATAATCCCTTCTTTGGCCCTTGAGTCTTAAAACTGTATTTTTCTCTAACGTTAAGGTTGATGCTGGTAATAAGAACCACTTTTACTTATGGTGGAAGTATGAGCTCAGAGTGACTCACTAATTCCAGTGTTTTAAATGGCCAACTTGAGAAACCTACATAAGGGGGAATATAAGAACTAAATTACTAAAGAACATTATGTTTTCCTGTGGGCTTTTTCCATGCCTTGAGTATTTTATGCATGTTGCCCCTTGCTGTTTTTTCTCCATACTGTTTGATGTTTTAAAGAGCAGAAATTTAAAGTGTCTTAAGGATTCCATGGGACCAGCAGTTAGCGTAATGGCTATGTCGCTGGACTCCCATGTAGTCCACCATGGTTCGCGTCCCGCACCCAGTGGCTTGAAACTCACACCGGGAGCATGTGCGTGTGTGCCTAAGATCCCAAGAGGAGAATAGAGGAGAAGGGATTGCGGCGTGGCCATCCCCCCGGGGGGGTGATTTCTTACTTTCTGTCTCTCTGTCTCTGTCTGTGTGGTGAGCGTACGCACCCTATAGCAAAAACCTCTCAAAAAAAAAGGGTTCCTCATAGTATGTCCATCTCTCTAGACAAGTGTTTACACATTGGATTGTGGCTCAAAGATTTAACTTTCCTTCATGTCTTATTCTAAAATTAAGGTTTCTGAAATTGTCAACATGGAGGATTCATGGACAATCAGCCTATTAGTGGAATCTTAACCTGTAATGCAAAAGAATTAAGCATTTCAGATAGAAACCTTTAAGCCGAACTATCTAATTACTGAGAGTTGCACCAGCACCAAGAATGTGTCAATTTTTTATTTAATGGAATTACAACAAATGAAACAAAAACGTCAGACTCTCTCAATCCCATGCGTGGATCGAACTTCTGATGCGGAGGCAGGTTGTTTCAGTCTTTGCTCTTGAAATAGACCAGGAGGTGTTTCTTGCATTTCTGATTTCCCATAGTTAGGCAAGGCAGTCCTGTTTGTAGCAGTCGCCCTTGTGTATGAGTTACGTAGACTGTGCCATGTAAGTCAGAAGGGTCTGATCATTTGATCATGTCCATTTCTACTAGACATAGCCTGGCATATGTGGAGACATCTTTTGGCCGACACAATTTCTACTCACAACTGTCCTAGAGAAGGAAATCAATTATGGAACCAGCACATGGCATAATGTTTACGTTGCTTAACTCCCATGTAGTTGACCACAGTTCAAGTCCCAGATCTGGCAGCTTAAAACTCATGCCAGACACCTATGCATGCGTGCCCAAAATCCCAAGAGGAGACTGATAGAGATAGGATTGTGGGGTGGCCACTCTCTTGGTGAGTGGTGATTTCTCACTTTCTATCTCTCTGTCTCTCTAGCAAGTACACACACCCTATAGCAAAAATATCTCTAAAGAAAATAGAAAATGAAATAAAGTATTATTTGATTTTTCTAGCAGAGTCGAAATTATGTGAGATTGCAAGATTGTAATTCTTTCTACTTTTACATAAACGCCTCTACTCTCTGGTAGACTGTTCTCTCCTTCCCTCTCTCTCCACTGACTTTTGGTTTCTTGCAGGATCAATTCCTTAGACAATTACTAAATCATGTCTTACTTTTGTGTGAGGTGTATCTTCTTGAATTTGTTAAGTTGAACAATCTCCAGTGAATATCCATTAGAAATCATATACTTGAGTTTTTCTTTTTTTTTCATTTTGAATGGTTAACCTTTTTCAGAAGTCAGGATTATGAACCTATCTGGAAACAGTTAGATATGCCTTGGATTGCTTTTATTAGAAAACTTACTTATTGGTTGTTCCAGAGCAGCACGTGTTTGTCCTAAAGACACAGATTATCATATTGTTTGTGAATATGCAGTTAATTATCATGGACGTCTAACCAAAATTGTGATGGAACACTGCAAGTGTAAGTGAATCAGAAACATGTGGGCTATGTTAGGAGAAAATATATGTGTATTTAAAAATAGAAAAGGTTCTTTAGAGGAAGAAAAATACATTTTAAATTTTATTAATCTCAAGGTATTCAAGAATCTTCCAAAGAGAAAGTCAGAGAGCTACAATGTCTAATTATTCCAGAAGCAATGAATTAACTTCTGGAATATTTTTAGTAGAACCAAGAAATTTCTATTGCTGGGGCCAGTAGGTGGCAGGAAGGTTAAGGTGGCTGGATCACACATGGCCCGCTGCACGATTCATATTCTGAACCCAGAGGCTTGAACACTGGTGCCTGTGCAAGCGTGCCCGATGTCTGGAGAGGAGAATGGAGGAAAGAGGATGGTGGTGTGGGCAGATCCCCTGGTGGGGTGATGACCCCCACACAGCCCATGAGCTTATGTGGCCTATAGCAAACAACAAAAAGAAAGAAAAACATAGTTTCCTTTGCTTGAACCTTAGAAGAACGACAGCAATGAAAAAGTAGATATCCTTTTTCAGCTTTTTCTTTCAAACACTAAGCATAGGAGTTTAAGTCAGTAAGCTTACTGGGAAGATGAAACCAGAGTTGTAGTTTCATTCATTTCTTCACTCATGCAATAGACCTCTAGCGTGTGCCTGCTATATGCCAATTTAGGCACTTGGAATTCAAGACCAAACAAAGCAGATGTTCCTTTCCTTATGGAGCTTACATTTCAGAAGAGAAAATTTAAAAAAATAAATAAATAAGGACCAGCAGATGTCATAATGGTAATGTCACTGGACTCCTACATGGCTAACCACCATGGAGTCCCAAACCTAATGACTTGAAATTCACACCAGGAGCATGTGGGTGCTTACTCAAAATCCTGAAAGGAGAATGGAGGAGAAGGTATTGCACTGTGGCTACTCCTCTGGGCAGAGGCGGGGTGATTTCTTGTTTTTTGTCTCTCTGTCTCTCTCTGTCTCTCTAGCAAGTGCATGTAACAAAAAACTCTCAAATTTTTTTTAAAAAATTAAAGAATACATGGAACCAGCAGGTGGTATGTGGTGGTTAAGGGTGCTGGACTCCCACATGGCCAACTGTGGTTCAAGTCCTGGACCTGGCAGCTTGATTTTTCACTTTTTCCCTCTCTCTCTCTCTCTTTTGGTCCCATTCCAGTCAAATTAAAGTAAATGAATAGAAATAAATTAAATAAACAAAGTTAAATAAACTAGTTTAAAAAAAAAACTTGAAGAATACACTGAAAAACAGTGTTAAATATTTAAAGCCACATTTTGGTAAAAATCTGAAGCAGATGTAATTTGTCTTTGGGACTCTCAGCCATTCTTGTCCATGTGATTTCAGTGTGATTTCATGTAACTTTGTGGTGATGTCATTTCTTTCAAATACTTAAATGTTCCCAAAGCTCATTCATTCTCTCTTTAGTTGTTTTATTTAAGCAAAATGTATGAAGAACCCATCATGTGCCAGACACTATCTTCTTCCATACTCAAAAATATGGTAGAGTGTAACTCAGGTGTGGTCTAGGTCCTCATGAAGTTCAAAGTGTATTGGTGAAGAGAAAGAGAAATCAAATCAGTGTATTAAGAAATTTGAAGATGAGGGACCAGCAGTTAGTGTAATGGCTATGTTGCTAGACTCTCATATAGTTGATTGCAGTTTGAATCCTGGAACCAGCGCCTTAAACTCAAGCCAGGCGCGTGTGCGTGCATGCCCAAGATCCTGAGAGAATGGAGGAGAAGGGATTGCAGCATGGCCATCCCCCCTGCGGGTAATTTCTTGCTTTCTGTCTCTCTGTCTCTCTGTCTTTCTGGCAAGCGCACACACCCTATAGCAAAAACCTCTCCAAAAAGAAAAAAAGAAAAGAAATTTGAAGATGAGATGATTATATGTCTTATTAAAAAAAAAAAAAAGATACACGAGACTCTGATCTCTTATGTTAGTAGGAGCTGACTGAAACGGAAGTGCATGCACCTTTGTGCCAGCATTTACCAGGATCCTGGAGTGGGGCCCTGGGGAATACAAAACAGTCTCCTCTGCAGCTAAGCTGACTCCGCATGCATCTCTCAACAGCACTTCTGAGGAAGTTGATCTGATTGTTAGTATCTTGGTTTGAATGAGGTTGCCAATAGGCTTGAGTTAGTGCAATTGTTTTTCTATTATTATGCAGTTGTAAGTTTGATGGCAGAAACTTCCAGGAATCAGCAAACAAGTGCTTTGCTCCTTTGGGTTTGAAATCTTCCATTCTCTGAAAGAATGCCTTGCTCATATGGGGGACACAGAAGCCCTTCACTCTGTCTTCTTATGAGGCTCCTAATTATACTGTCCGTACTATCACAAAAGATATCAAAAGAACATTCTAGAACAATGTGTTTATGGAGGAAGGAATTGAGGCACAGACAGGTTAATTGACTTTTCTAATTTTATACAAGTTGACGGCAAAGCTGGGACAAGAAGGTTTCAATCTAGTTAACACCAATTCTATTTCATTATATCTGGCTTGATTCTTCATTGTATTTTTACGTTTTCAGGTTATACAATTTAACCCAAAGTAAATCAAATTGACGAATTAATAAAAATTATGATGAGGTCATTCTGTACATAGAATACATTGTATTAGTATTCTATGACCATACATGTCAAATAGATTATCACAAGAAGAAAGATATGTTTAATCTTTTAGCAACCCCGTTATTACACTTCAAGTGGAAAGAAGTTTTACGGTTTAGTTAAAATCTTTAATTTTCATAGGCATCTTCATCCAAATAGTACAATAACCTAATTCTTTTTGTTTCAAAATTATTTAATGTTGGATGATATAGCTGAGGTAAATGTACCTTATTTTTTTTATCTATATAATCATTGGATATGGCTCACATTAGTATTATGAATATTGTAGAGGTATTTCTGGTTAGCAAATAAATGACACTTTTTTGCATTTTAAAACAGGTAGATTAGGTAAGATACATAATGAATATGAGAAAATTCAATGAAAGCACAATATAAGAAGTGTACCACTGGGGTCAGCAGGTGGCATAGTGACTATAGCATTAGATTTCCATTTGACTGACTGCAGTTCGAGTCCCAGTCCCCATGGCTTGAAAATTGAGCTTGGTACATGTACGTGCATGCCCAAAATCCCAGGAAGAAAGTGGAGGAGAAGGGATTGTTGTGTGGACATCCTTCCTGGGGGTGATTTCTCACTTTCTCTCTCATTGTCCCTCTCTCTCTCTCTTTCTGGCAACCACATGCACTCTATGCAGAACCTCAAAAAAAAAAAGTAGTGTACCACTGTAATTTCTTTAAGCCCAGGTTAATGAGTGCATTGTCTGATACACTAAGTTTGTTTTTCACTTTTCCACATAGGATAGTTTGCTACTATAGCATATATGAAATTTTGAGCAATCATGTGTAATTTTTATTCAGTTTTGATTTGAAGAGGTTTAATTTTTTTTCAAAACCACACATAGTAAATTAAAAAAAACCAAGATGTTCTACATTAAACTTAAATTGAAGTTTCTTCTAAAGTATTGATTTTTAGTTGTTTTCCTTTTTAAATATTATTTATTAAAGTAGAAATAAAATAGTCAATTAAAAATAAAACCAAAAATGTATCATCCGGACCAGCAGTTAACATAATGGCTATGTCGCTGGACTCTCATGTAGTCGACCGCGGTTCGCATCCTGGTCACAGTGGCTTAAAACTCACTCCAGGCGCATGTGTGTGCGTGCCCAAGATCCCGAGAGGAGAATGGAGGAGAAGGGATTGCAGCGTAGCCATCCCCCCCTGGGGGGTGATTTCTTGCTTTCTGTGCCTCTGTCTCTCTCTGTCTGTCTGACGAGTGCACGCACCCTATAGTAAAAACCTCTTTAAAAAAAATCATCCTTTTTCCCTCTTTTCCTATAGGTTTACACTGTTTTAAATATGAGAAAAAAATACTAAAAGAGATGCAGTATTTCCTACTTGTTTCTTAGGGTCATTTCCCTACTTAATTTTTGTTTTATACCACAGGGCAGGGCATGAGAGAGAGAAAGTACCCCCCACAATGGCAGCTGGTCATGCCACAATTCTTTTTTCTTCAATTCTCTGCCCCTTCAGGATGTGTTTTTCAAGCTACAGGGATCTGGACTTGAACCCTGGGTCAGCCATGTGGAATACAGTTTCCTCTTCATAGTGCTTAATTAATCATTGTTCTACAGGACTGGCCATCTTAATTCATTTTTAAAACTTAGGTGGTTGCACATATAATCCTGTGTTAATGTAACACATTGAAAATAGTTTACCAAACAGATATTCTAAGGGTACAGAAACAGGGACCAGCAGATGGCTTAGTGGTTAAGGCACTGGACTCACACATGACTAACTGCAGTTCGAGTCCCACTCCTGGCAGTTTGAAACTTATGCTGGTTGTGTGTGTGTGCATGCCCAAAATCCCAAGAGGAGAATGGAGGAGAAAGGATTGTGACATGGCCATCCCTTCTGGGAGGTGATTTCTCATTTTCTTTCTCTCTGGTGAGTACATAGACCCAATAGCAAAAATCTCTTTCAAAAAAAAAAAAGTACAGAAACATATTCAGTGTATTCCATTGCTCTGTTTCCAATTCAGTAACCAAAAGACAAAAATGATTACCAGTCCATTTCCATTGAGAGATAAGATTAGCAATACACGACAACCTGTATCATCTCCATCAAGAAATTGGAATCGGACAGATAAGATAGTCAGAGAAAAATACAATTTCTTATTGAAGGAAGATGAAGGATAGAAGTTTTCACGGGTGAGAAATGCAGCCCCTGGAGATTGAGTGTTTAGAAGAGTGCACACTCTCACAGCTACCTGATAGTTTGTGGTCTGTGTAATGTTTACTTAATGCAGTTTGTGGAGTCAATAATTGCTACATTTGCTAATCCCAGCTGTAACTTTTTATATGATAATGCCATTGCAACTTCTAATTGACATATAATAGCCTACATACTCATGGGGTACAGTGTGGTTTTTTATATAAAGCATACTGATCAAATGAGGATAAAAGCATATCTACCATCTTTAGCATTTTTTATTACTTCATATAATTTATGTTCAAAATCTACTCATTTGGTTATCATGAAGTATATAGTTAAGTGTCACAAACTTTCTTTAGTCTAATATGTGACAGTATGCTATTAGGATGTTGGGAAAGTCATGATGTCTTTTTCTGTTTTTCTGTGCAAAAATGTGTCTTGACTTGCCCAATGACCCAGTATAAACCATTCCACAACTTACATGCGTTCTTGTATTTGTTATTCAGTTCTTCTCACCTCCCCTCTCATTTTTCCTTCTGGTGTCTACTCTTTCACTTTCTACTCCTATACAACCAGATCTTTTAGTTTGCACTCATAGGCAGGGACATACAGTGTTAGTCTTTCAGTGCCTGGCTTATATTTCTTAGCCTTATTTCCTCCAAGTTCATCTATTTTGACACAAATGACAAGTAATTCATCCTTTTTTTATGACTTATTAGTATTCTTTCTTGTATCTATGCCACATTTTTTTATCCATTCATCAGTTGTTAGGCACTTAGTTTGATTCTATTTCTTAGCAATTGTGAGTAGCACTGCGATATGGAAGTACATATGTCCCTGTGACATATTAACTGCCTCTCCTTTGGGTATAGTGGGATTCCTGGATCTTAAGGTGGTTCTGTTATTAGTTTTGTAAGAAATCCCCATATTATTTTTCAAAATGACTGAACTAATCTACCTTCCTACCAATGGTGTACCAAATTCTCTCTCCTTCCTAAGACTTACCAGCACTTATTCTTTGATTTTTTTTTTGGGGGGGAGTGAGTACCTCACTGTGGTTTTTATTTACCTTTTCATGATGATTAGCAATATTGAACATTTTTATATGCTGTTTACCATTTGTATGTCTTCTTTCATAGACTATCTGTTCAGATAAAATTATTTTAAAAGTCATAATTTTTGTCAGCTGTCTTTCTACATTTCATTCTAATATCCTTTTAGTAGTTACTACTAAAATATTTTCTTGGCATGTCTTCATGATGTAGGCTTAAAGAATCTCTCTCAGAACTACACTAAAGGGCAGGGAATTCTAGATAGCTAGAGGACCCATCTCCCCATGAAATAGGACCCTGGCTGCACAATGCTAAGATCACTCCTGAAGCAGTCACATCTGCTTTGATTTTTTTTTTTTTTAAAGATATTTATGCTCTAGGACATGTGCACTTGCCAGAGACACAGAAAGAAAGAAATCACCACTGGAAGAAGTGGTCATGCCACAGTCTCATCTCCTTCATTCTTTTTTTTTCTTTTCTTAGAGAGGTTTTTCACTATAGGGCACATGCACTCGCCGGACAGACAGAGAGAGACATAGAGACAGAAAGTGAGAAATCACCCCCCAGTGGGGATGGTTATGCCGCAATCCCTTCTCCTCCATTTTGCTCCTGGGATTTTGGCCATGCATATATACACACCCAGCGTGAGTTTTAAGCCACCAGGTCCGGGACGTGAACCGCGGTCGACTACGTGGGACTCCAGTGACATAGCCATTACGCCAACTGCTGGTTCCCTCCTTCATTCTTCTCTGGGGATTTTGGGTATGCATACACACATACCTGGCATGAGTTTATTTACTTATTTATTTGAGAGAGTTTTTTGCTATAGGGTGTGTGTGCTCACCAAAGAGACAGAGAGACAAAAGGTGAGAAATCACTCCCCAAGGGGAGATGGCCACACCACAATCCCTTCTCCTCCATTTTGCTCCTGGGATTTTGGCCATGCATATATACACACCCAGCGTGAGTTTTAATCAGCCCGGTCCAGGACTCAAACCACAGTCGACTACATGGGAGTCCAGCAATATACCCATTGTGCCATCTGCTGGTCCCAACTTCCTTAAGCTCTGTAGATTGTTAGCTTGTCTGCCTCCTCATTCTCAAACTTTGCTCCTGCATTGTTTACCTAATGATCTCCCTGCTTTTCCCTAGTAAGATTCTAAAGAAAATAACTATGAAATGTTTTGATATTAGATAATCAAATAATTGTATGATTTTAGAGTGGTAGGTCCAGAACTCCCTGTAAAAGTAGTTTTTCCTCCATTGACTTCTCTTATTTATTTATTTATTTTTAATGTTCCTTGAGGGAAAATGCCCTATGAGGTCTGTAGTGTTGATTTATGAATCAGGTCATGTATGTTAGTAATAAGAAGCAAGATCTTCACTGACCCGCAGAAAGTTAGTCAGGGAGGGTTAAAATCAAACCAGCTCAAAAAAGAAGGGAATGAACTTAATGAAATCGATTATAAATTGCCATTCACTTTTCCACTAATCAATTTTGACAATTGAAATGGACCAGCAGATTTCCTACTCTTCTGTGTCTGTAAATGGAAAAATGGAGAGTTTTTCGAGTTTTAGAAATTTCGTGGTATATATAAATTGACAAATATGATTACTGGTTTTAACAATTTTGACATTACAAAGTATGCCAAATTATGCACTGAATTTTGTTATTGTTTTCAAAAATCATGGGTAAACTAAAAGCAGTTTCTCTTTGGAAATTCTTGAATGCTGCTACTAACGTCCAAAAAACATGGTTGACTGTGTTTGAATCCTGAACCCAGTGGCTTGAAAAATATGCTGGACTTGTGTGCATGCATGCCCCAAAATCCTGAAAGGAGAATGGAGAAAAAGGGATTATGGTACAGCCATCTCCCCTGCAGGGGAGGGGTGATTTCTCACTTCCCCCACCCCCACTCTGTCTTTTCTCTCTCTCTCTCTCTCTCTCTCACTCTGTCTTCTCTCTCTCTCTCTCTGTTTGTCTCTCTCTTTGGTGAGAAAAAAAAAAAGTAGGCCTTCAATCAAGATCATTGGATTTTAGTATGTGTTAGGTCTATGCTAAGAAAAAGGCATGAAATATCATTTAGACATTTTGGCTTTCTAATATTATAAAATACCCACGATAGTCAGAAAAGATAACCACATAGAAAGTATGACTTATTCGGGTTTGCTATATTCCATTGCCATGCAAATGTGAAAAGTTACCAGTTAAAGGGTTGTTTTTGGAGTGCAGGCAAAATTGTCAGGAAGAATGCCAGGGTAAAGTATTGCCAGTAGATTAACAAGTGGGTGGATAACTAGCATTGATCAGAGCTAAGACGAGAGAGGGATCTCCCCATCAGTGAGCTATGACTGAGACAGAAATGAACAGGTACGGAATGGCACCAGCTCTTCAGAGATGACCCATCTGTCTCTGGGCCTTCAGAGTTCTAGGCCTGCAGATGTTTTTGGTCCTAAGACAGTTATTTAGTCATTTTTAGATACAATCTGGGGTGTGCAGTTCTTTCACAATGTTTATAGTTATGAAGGGTCTTCAAAAAAGTTCATGGAAAATGCCATGATGAAAAAACCATGCATGGGGAACCAGCAGTTAGCGTAATGGCTATGTCGCTGGACTCCCATGTAGTCGACCGCGGTTCGTGTCCCGGACCCGGTGGCTTAAAACTCACGCCGGGCGCGTGTGCGTGCGTGCCCAAGATCCCGAGAGGAGAATGGAGGAGAAGGGATTGCGGCATGACCATCCCCCCTGGGGGGTGATTTCTCGCTTTCTGTCTCTATGTCTCTCTCTGTCTGTCTGGCGAGCGCACACGCCCTACAGTGAAAATCTCTCCAGAAAA
>NW_006160136.1:710525-722916 GCF_000334495.1 Tupaia belangeri chinensis
CGCTTTCTGTCTCTATGTCTCTCTCTGTCTGGCGAGCACACACGCCTTACAGGGAAAATCTCTCCAAAAAAAAAAAAAAAAAAGCCATGCATGGATTTCAAAAAATGTTTGCATCAACATGAATTTGTACTTACATCCTATTGTTCAGCCTTGTGCTTGGTGATCTTAGGCTGGTTCCTGAAAACCCAGGACTTCCTGCTGCAGCAAAATAGCCAGGTTTATTCAGTCTAGATAATGCTTTCACTTATCTGGAGACCCAAGTTGTGAGCCTCAACTGGAACTGCAAAAGTTGAATGTTAGAAGAGGCCAGTCAAAATTTTAAACTAAATGAAGACAGAACTTGGCACAAAAGTGCCAAGTATTTACTTCTATGAAAAATTTTCATGCCCTCAAATAATTTATCACCATTTTATTTCTAAAACTCGTTTTATTATATCTCGTTAGTTACTTAACTCCAAGTTAAATATTATGTTAAGCACAGTATAAAAACAGGCTCCTAGTAAGTATTAGTGAATGAATTAATTAACAGATAGCAAGCTGGCCCTGTTGTGTAGCAGTTAAGTGCTGTCTATGTCAAGTGCATAGACTCCATCATGGTTGACCAAAATGGGTTCAAATCCTGACCCTGGCAGTTTTAAAAACAAGTGAGGAATGTATGTGTGCATGTCCCAAATCCTGATGGATCAAGAAATAGAGAAAAAAGGATTGTAGTGTGACCATTGGGGAGTGCCTTCTCTTTCTATCTCTTTCTCTGGTAAACACTTGCCCTCTCTGGCAATTAAAAAACACTTCTAAATAAATTAAAATTTTAAAAACAATGAAAATTAATGACTTTACTTTTGAAAAGTTATTTAGGCTCTAACATTATAGATAATTTGGTATATACACTATCATTTGTACAGACCCCTTAATACCTTGAGGTGATATAATTCTTACTATTAAGTGGATGGAAAAGTCATGATGTGCTTTTTTTTTTTTTTTTTGGAGAGGTTTTTGCTATAGGGCGCGTGCGCTCACCAGACAGACAGAGACATAGAGACAGAAAGCGAGAAATCACCCCCCAGGGGGGATGGCAATGCTGCAATCCCTTCTCCTCCATTTTCCTCTCAGGATCTTGGGCACGCATGCACACGCGCCCAGCGTGAGGGTTAAGCCACTGGGTCCGGGACGCGAACCACGGTCAACTACGTGGGAGTCCAGCGACATAGCCATTACGCTAACTGCTGGTCCCATGATGTGTTTTTTTAATAGAAAAACTATGTTATAACTTTTCCAGACAACCCAATATTATAAGTTTTACTTCGTCAAATTTGATCCAAGATAAACTTCATAAAAAGCAAATTGCTTTTGTTTCTAAAATATATTCCAATGTCAGGGTACAATTCTGACACAGTGTAATTCAAGTTGATTATTTGTGCATTTAAGAAATGTGTTATAAGAGCCAGTAGGTGGCATGGTCATTAAGGCACTGGACTCCACATGGCCGACCATGGTTTGAGTCCCAGACATGGCAGCTTGGTTTCTTGCTCTCTTTCTTCCTCTCTTTGTCTCTCTCTGGTGAGTGTAGATGTCTTATAGAAAAATTAAAAATAATAATAAATAATAGTAAATAAATACATTTAAATGAATAATTCTTAAAAAGAAAAAAAGAAATGTGTTACAGTCACTTCACAGCATTTCAAAAAGTCGAATGAGTTGGTGGTGTAAATATTTCCCCATGGGAACTGTAGACAATCAAAAGAAAAGACATGATCGACTGATATGAACTCCAGCTAACTGAAGTGGTACGGAGACAACCAGATGTTCTCAGCTGAATCATGCCCACAGATGCTATTGCTTTATTATTCTTTAATCTAGGGATTCCCTTGGTTGGCTAACTTGGTGACATTTGAGGGTTTCAAATAAGCTTGCCTCTCTTCTGTTACATACTTTGTAAAGAGCTCTTGTCTAAAGGGAGCTTGCCTCCTGCCCTGGAAATGTTTTCAAGGGAGTTATCAGGGCTGTTTGTTTTTTTCTACCCTTGGGTGTGGTCTTCCATGAGGTCAGAAGAATGGAATGTGAGTGACTACAGATGACAATGAAGCTATTTCCACAGCTGGCTGCAGAGAGTGGGCAGTCCTTCACAGATGAGCTAGTGTGTGGAGGTAGATGATACAAAACATCTGTTACCAAGGGAAAAAGCGAAAACAACGTGCCTTTGAAGATCGCCCTTTAATGATGAGGTGGGGGGTTCTGTCTCCATGATGGTAATGAAAGTTGTAGTTGTTGGCAGGCAGATGGCTTCAGGCTTGCTCTTGCATGAAAGAAAGCAAAGTTTATGTTGAAAACCTCCCATGTTGGTCAAATCGCCTGATTTTGCTGAACATTCATTTTGTTGCCTCTCCTACTCATAATCAATAAGAAAGAGAGTGCTTAGAGAAAAAAGGCGAGAGAAAAAAACAGAGGGGAAAACTGGTTCTGAATATTTTTCCCTTAAATAACTTACATACATATAATTTTAGCTGGTGGCCGAGAGGTCAGTAAAAGCACTTTTGCAAGAAGATTACTTTAATGTCTTTGCAACTCCATGTTATTTTTTTATAGAGGTTTTGAAAGGTAATCTAAAAATGGTATGTCATTGAAGCTACATGGTATTCAACACCTCAAAATTTGAATAGCAGCTAGGAGACCATATATATTTTTAAAGAGCTACAGGAAATAACGAAAATATCTTAGTGAACTCTTTTCAATAGAATGATGTTAGTTTAGTTTCTCATCCCATCTACCTTTGAAAATAAATCAAAACCAAAGAAATTAGCATGTATTTTGTCTCATGGACTTGCTAGAGAAAGACCTCTTTATAACAGACTAAAATAGTAGCAAATAAATGCTTAGTATTATTGGATAATAAACTTCTAGGGATACTATTACATAACTCAATGGGTACTAATGTCACTTCTGTCACTCGGACCACATCGTTCTCCTTGGAGAACAAATGGTCGGTCACCACTGCTGCAAACTGTGGAACTGTACCCCTTTGTCACCTCTGGGCCCGCAAAACCAATGCCACATCCCCTGCTCATTTTTTATGCTATACCACCCTTGAATCGAATTCCTTTGCAGTTGCTTCTGATAAAAAATCACAGATCTGTATCTAATAGCAAGGAAGTCTAGGACATAGAGAGGAATTGGGGGGTCATTTTTAGATTTAGTTGTTGTTTTTTTCTTTTTTATTTCTACATTTAAAAGGCAGGATTTACATTGTAGGGAACAAATAACATATAGAGAGCATCTCAAAAAATAAGCGTCTACAGCCATAAATGACAGAGGTACACCACAGGAAGCAATTTGGTTGATTGTAACGTGAGATCGTAGAGGAAGAGAGCTAATTTGGAGACACTTATGATGTTGTGTTGACTAGACCTGACCATGAGTTGTCAGAAGTGATGCCAGAGGAGATGGCAGATGATCTAGAAGCTTCTGTATTATTTCAAGACCCAAACAGGGGAGAAAGAACATGCTCTGAAATCAACAGAGAAAGCGCTTAACCACAACGCGACATCATTGCTTTGAGGTGCCTGAGAGCTTAGACTTAGTGAGCAGTTGGAAATTTGAGTTGGGAGTTCAGGGCAAAGGTCACAGCAAGAAAGACAGTTTAAGAACTTTAATTTTTAAGCAACTTTTAGCATTTTTGATTAATTTCATAAGGTCCTACCAAGTGGCAAAGGATGGGAATTCTAACACCTTATAGACCCCTTGCATGTCAGGTAAATAAAGTTAACCAAAGTGTTTAGATGCTGACTTAACTGTTTTGCAAGGCATAAGCAGCACTAACACTTGTTACAGCTATGTCTAACTCACTGGTGAAGCACACAGTATTATTTGGAAAGATCAGAAGTTTCCGTGTGAGGATTGCCATGAAAATATGTCAAAGGAAAGGAAAGAGAATATATAATTTTTTTGTACAGAAGAGTTTATGGATAAAAATGTGGCAATCAGACTAGCTTGTGGCCTGGTGGTTATATTCACTGGATCCCACATGGTCAATCGTGCTGTTTGAGTCCCAGACCTGGCAACTCAAGAAACATGCCAGGAGCATGTGCGTGTGTGCCCAAAATCCTGAAAGGAAGGAGAAAGGGAAGAGGAGGGATTGTGGCATGACTGTTCTCCACACCATGCATGGTGCTTTCTCTCTCTCTCTTTCTCTCTCTCTCTCTCGATCTATCTCTCACTGTGTTTCCCCTCTCATTCTCATGCCCTCTGGCAAAAAAAAAAAAAAAAAAAAAAAAGTAGAAATCCTGTGGCGATAATTGAGGAACTAAACTAAGTATTATTAGCTATTCATGAATGTAACAAGGAGGCATATTAATTTTACCAAGATTATTTCAAGCCATCTGGCATTCAAGGCAAGAGCTAAAAAGGGAATCAACAAAATGATTTTAAAAAATCAAAACAAGAGCTCCTTTTGAAGTGATATAATAGAAAATGTATTCAAATAGGACTGTGGCAGACATAAAATAGTTAACTTTCTTTTTATTATTATTTTTTTTCTTGCCCGAGGGTGCATGTGCTTACTGGAGAGAGACAGATAGACAGGGAAAGTGAGAAAGCATTCCCCATGGGTCAGGGTCATGCCCAAAACCCTTCTCCTCCATTTTTCCCCTCCTTTCAAAATTTTGGATATACACACACATGTGTTCTTCATGCTGCCAGGTCTGGGACTCAAACTGCATGGTCTGCCATGAGGAATCCAGCTGCCTTAACCACCACGCCATGGACTAGCTGGAAATTCTTCATGTTTACAGTGAATTTTCCTCATCCAAGACCTTGTAGCTGCAGACTCTGATTCAGTGGGGTTGGGGTACCCTGAGGTTCTGCAGGAAGCCCCTAGATGATGCTATCCTGGGACACATTAAGGAACAAGGTACTAGAGAGTTTAAGACCATTCTATTAAACTAAGAAAAGTTTCACGTTATTCATGTGATATTGCTGTTTAGGAGAAATGACAAAACAGTCTGAGCAGAAGAAGCCGTGCAACTAAGTTTCTGGCACAAATCCTCCAACAGATAGGACACTCTGGAGATAGAAGGATAACACTGGCTTTCATCTCACCCCCTGGACAGCTTTATGGCTATTCACTGACATATGGAAGGCTTCAGAATGTATCTCGGATGGATGCTCACCTAATGTCTTACGATAGGATACACGCATCCCACCTGGGTGTATTTTACCCCCACGTTGGATTATAAACACTATCTTAATAGGTTATATACTAAGTCTGAGGCATGTTATACCATAATGCTAATCAAAAGTGTACATTAAAGGGGGTAAATTAGTTCTTTAATAGGGTTGTGACTTCACACCTCTAGATCTGGGTGAGTTGCCAGCTCTAACCAGGCACATTTCTAAAAGTGTCCTAAAGGAAAAAAAAAAAAAAAGAAATAGCCCAGAAATGTCCTCAATGGGACCACAAAATAAAGTGCATTTTGTAGCAAATTGCAAGACAAGGAATAGCTACTTTTCTAGTAATCACCAGGACTGAGGTGCCTTGTGACATATTTAGGCAATTTGTGCTATAAACAATGGCCTTAAGTAAGATAACAGGCAGCTTTTCCTCTTGATCACCCCTGTGGTTTGAGAAAATGATTTCCCAGGCCCATTCACCAATCGGATCCTGCAAGACCTTGGAAATGATTTGCAACAGGGGTCCTTTGGCCTATTTGTCAGGAAGGATAAGTTTTTAATGAGAAGCTTTATGACAGCTCACAGTCCTGAGTGTTAGTTAAAGCCAGATAAACATTTTACCAGACCAAAGACGAGACCCATATATATTCAGACATCTGCTGAGAACCCTGTTTGCCTTATCATTTGGAAGACTACTGACCTGGAACACCCATCTGATGTGCATTTGAAACTCCGTATTATTGAGAATCTACTTGGAGAGTTAGAAAGCGATTGTGGTACAAGTGAATAAAGCATTTCTTCTCTTCTTGCATGGCAAGGTTTGACAAGAATCTAAGGCCAATAGGTGACTATTAAAACAGTTGTGGCACCAGAAAGCCCTCAAAAAAAGTGCGAGCTGCCTTTGTAGCCATGCCTATTGGCTCTGAGATGTAAAGGAGATTATGCAGCATTCAATCAGTTATATGTAACACTTCCACAGAATGGAAATCCTGTCGCAAAGTCCTGTGTTAAACTTCTTTGGGTAGTGTGAGCTCTCTGAAGCTCTGAAACGCTCAAGAAAATGCTAAGAAGGTCAAGCTGGCAGTGGTCAGACAGGGCACTTTTAAGGAAAGGAGAGAAAAATGGATGGGTGGACCTTTTGAGTCCATCCTTTCATCCAGAGAATGCTTGCTGGGATCTGCAGATGGTGTATATAATGCTTATGTCCCTGGACTCCAACATAGCCCAGCATGGTTTGAGTCCTAGACCCAGCAGCTTAAAACTCACAGTGGACATATGTGCATGCATGCCCAAGATCCCGAGAGGAGAATGGAGAAGAGATTGCGGTGTGGCCATTCCTCCTAGGGGGTGATTTTCTTGCTTTCTGTCTCTCTGTCTATCCAGGGAGTGCATGCATGAGCTCTGTAGCAAAAAATGTTTCTCTAAACCAAAAAAAAAAAAAAGAGAGAGAGAGAGAGAGAGAGAGAAAATGCTTGCTATTTTCATTAAATCCTCTTGTCCAGTTTGAACATGAAGCTGCTGTGATTGTCTCAAATTTCACCGAAGTCTTGAGAACCCTGGCTGATGAGCAAGTGCCATTCATTCCCTCATTTAGACATTCAGCACCATTAACTGAGATCCTGTTTCATTAAAGACGCCATGCTAGGCTTCAGGACCACTGCACAATAAATTCACAAAGTGTTGCCAGTCTTGCTAGTGAGCTTAGAATCATGGGAGAAGTAAACTATGATCATGATTAAGGTATGTGCCAAATGTCGAGACAGAAGACAGGAGCCAATCATCAACAGCCTGAGTCAATCATCAGAGCTATCCTCCAGAACATGGCAATTGATAAGAATGAGAGGACACGCGAGAACCTGCCAGAGATGTTGGCACTCCTGGCCGACACCAATGGTGAAGGTGTCAGAGGATGACATACAGCACAGTGTGGTGGAGGAGAGGCTTCCTAGGAATGGTGTTGGGGAATCAGGCTGGAGGGACCACG
This sequence comes from Tupaia belangeri chinensis, assembly GCF_000334495.1. NCBI lineage: Eukaryota > Metazoa > Chordata > Mammalia > Scandentia > Tupaiidae > Tupaia > Tupaia belangeri. The sequence goes on from NW_006160136.1 coordinate 717,673, forward strand.
TGTGCTATGCTAATAAGGCCATCCTAGATCTGCCTGTAGGCATGAAGAGAATGTAAAACAGAGTAGGAAAGTGTGTGCTTAAGGGGGATCCTACTGTTCATTCATTCTCCATGGCTTCTGAGTAGGGTGAGCAAGAATGGAAAACGTTTTGATCCCATCACTGAATTACCCTGTCTAGATTTATACTCTTCCTTATACTCTGCATCTGTATATTTATACTCTGCGTTAAACTTACAACAGTGGTTGGTTTAGCAGTACAACTGTCTTAAAACACAACATTTCCATGATAAATCGGCATTTTTCAGGATGCTTACTTTGACTGTAAAAATAAGATTAAGGCTAGATTTTGGAAGAGAGGATAGCTTAACATAGTGTTCCTACTCCTTGGGACAAAAAATAAAAAATGGAGCCTTTTTGTCTTTAAAGTAATGGGTTTTTGCAAAAGGCATGATGTATTTTTTTCTGTTTTTCCATGTAAAAATTTGTTATGACTTTTCCAACAATCCAGTATTTCTGGCTATCATTTGTATGGTAGGAAAAAAAGTGTTAGAAACTATTTGTCATCTCTTCAATATTATTTTCTATTATGTAATGTATGTTGTCTGTCGAGATCGAGGGTTTTCTTCTTAACACGTGATGATCTATATTCTGACTACCCATTTGCTTGGTAAATGTCGCAGTTTAATGATCTTTTGTCTTTGGGTTTTGTTTTGTTTTGTTTTGTTTTTGATCTTTTTATATGATTTTTGAAGTGTGTGACACATCTGTGTGGAGAAGGCATATGCTACAGGGGCCCCATGAGGCGAAGACAAAGGACTGAGCTACACTATTTGTCTTTAAAAATAGGCGAACTCCATCACATCATCATGGACTTCTGTGGCACACTTGTTTGTGGGTGGTACACATCCCCAGCTGAGAGACACCCGTTCGTTATGTGATGAGAATTAGATACTGATAAACGCAAGTTCACCATTTGTGTTAGAGCTTTCAGAAGCTCAATGGAAAGTCCCTAGGATCTTTCTAAGAATGATTCATATTTCTATTGGTTTAACAAATATAAAATCCTTAAGATCAAACCTAGAAGGAAAAGAGCATGTAATTCACCTCCATAATGAAATTTATGTTATAATTTTAATAGGATTGATTCTGGTTTCTTTCTTTCTTTTTTTGAGAGGTTTTTGCTATAGGGCACGTACGCTCACCAGAAAGACAAACAGAGAGAGACAGAGAGACAGAAAGCAAGAAATCACCCCCCCGCCCCGGGAGATGGCCACACCGCAATCCCTTCTCCTCCATTTTCCTTTCGGGATCCTGGGCATGCACGCACACGTGCCTGGCTTGAGTTTAAGCCATTGGGTCTGGGACTTGAACGGCAGTTGACTACATGGGAGCCCAGCGACAGCCATTACGCCAACTGCTGGTCCCAATAGGATTGATTCTTATACATAGGCATTCAAATTTAATGACAAAAGTACCAAGTATTCTATTATTGCACATTCAGTTTTCAAAATCCTTTATCAATGGGCCAAAAAGTCTCAAACTTTCAATTCCTCCTTAATAATGTTAGACATTTAAAAACCACTTTGCTCTCTTGGGAATCTAAAGAAGTTTGTTGAAAATGCCAAAAGCTACTGCTAAACATGTTTCTTCAGTGTTAGACACAAAGGCAGAAAAATGTATTGAGAATCCTAATTATTTGTGTACGTGCTTTGGTAAGAAATAGTTATATCTGACATATTTACATGATAGTCTCATTCAATAAGACACTATTGCATTAATAAATAATTAACTGATAATTGAAACCATTACTCACAGTTGAATAAGCAGGGTATATAATTACAATGTTTTTAAGTTTGTTTATTTATTTCTTCCATGAGACAGAGAGAACTTGAGACAGACAGACATTTCCCAATAGGGTCTTCACACTTCAAAAAGCAATCCAAAATTTAAAATGTTTGATCTGGGACCAGCAGATGACATAATGGTTAAGTCACTGGACTCCCACATAGTAGTCTGCAGTTCGAGCCCCAGACCTGGTGGCTTAAAACTCATGCTGGGTGTGGGTGTGTGCATGCCCAAAATCCTGGAGAAAAGAATGGAGGGAAAGGGATTGCACCTCCCTGGGAGATGATTTCTCACTTTCTCTCTGTCTCTCCCATGAGCGCACATGCCCTATAGCAAAAATCTCTCTCTCAAAAAAAAAATTAGGTTGATTTAAGAGTAGGAAAAAAGATGTATTTTTATAACTAGCAGGTATTTATTCACTAGGCAAACTATACTGGCCTTATAGCAATGGAAAAATGTTTGTCTTTTGAACATTGTGTCCCTCGCCCATAAACATGTCTCCTGCAGTTGTCCAAACTGTATGTCAGTGAGATTTAATCCTGTCCAAGCTTGAAAAGAGAAACCTAATACAAGTCAGCTACATTTTGTAAATAAATAGCAAAACATATTCATATATTAAATGAAGTTAATATATTAAATGTAAAAAATAACCAATTAGCCATTGAAAGTCATGTAACAGTCTCGTTTCCCTTTATTGCTCAGTTGTAGAACTTAGACCATTGATTTAGATGCCAGGTTTTTAAGAAATTGGTTTAGGCACAGCTGCAGTGGAAGAAGCAATTAGGGAGTGCTGCAGGGTGCTGGAGTCACATGGGAGGCCCTGGTTTTAGGCTCTAGATTGGCTTGAACATACCGAGCATGATCCAGGCTGGTCAGAAGGTCAGTGGGAGATTGGGACATGGAGAGACCCTGTCAAGGATACCTATTTTTTAGTTTGTTTGTTTTGTTTTGTTTTGTTTTTCTCTCTCGTTCTCTCTCTCATGAAAAATTAAATAAACTTTAAAAATTAAATTTAAAAAGTTGATTTATTGAATTGTCGCAAAAGTCATGACTCATTTTTTTGAAGAGTAAAGCTTTTTAAAATTTTTTTAAAGAATTATTTACTTAATTTTTGTTTATTAATTTATTTTTAATTTGACCAGAGAGAGAGAGACACACACACACACAGAGAAAGTAAATGAAAAAGCAAGCTACCAGGTCCAGAACTCAAACCGTGGTCGGCCATGTGGGAGCGTCCAGCGCCCTAGCCACCATGCTACCTGCTCGTTCCCATGACTCACTTTTGCATAGGGAAAATATGTCATGACTTTTCCGACAACCCAGTAGATTGTAAATCAGTATAAACAGGTTGATCATAGCGCCTAAGATTTGCAGTAAATTGCAGGGAAGAGAGAGTGGATGAATACTGTGTTCCGTTTTCTACTTCCTGCAGTTCCAGATTCTTTCTCAGTTTGTTTAGATGGAGTATATTGATGTATTTTCCAGGGTTTCTGAATCTCAGAGGTAATGGCATTTTTGGGTAATATGTCTTTGTTGTAGGGAGCTGTCCTATGTAGGATGTTTAGCCACATCAATGACCTCTACCTTCTAGGTGCCAATAGCACCCCTTCCTCCATCATGACAGTCAAAAAGGTCCCCAGACTTTGCAGAATTGTTTCCAGTGGAGAACCTCTGTTACATGCACACACACAAATGTTTATTTTAATTTTTATTAATTGGACAGAAGTTGGCATTTGCACAGGGTGTCCTTGTGATCTTTCTGCCCCAGCCTTCCGGTTAGTTACGACCACATGTTTTGTAACCATACTTGGCCTGTTTAGGTTGGGATGGGAATTGAACCTGGGCCATTCAGTCCCAGCCATCACATGCAGCAGAGCCCGCCCACTCATGCCACTGTGGCTAGGCCACAAATACTTTCTATTTTCATGATTTTCACTCACAGTGGTGAGCAACGCAAATGGGATTTCAACCCTTTCGGAATTAACCATCTACATCAGATACATTGGTATATGTTAACCATTTTTCATTTATCTGAGCAATTAATGGACGGATATATATGAAATTAATTTACAAAGACAAGTCTGAGTATCTACGAAAAACAATTCTTTTTTAAAAGGAACTGCAAAAGTTGTGTAAACTGGTATTTGCCTTCTTGAAAAGAATAATACAGAAAGAAGCAATTAGTAGGTAACAAAGAAGCATAAGGGAGTTAGTACTAAAATTGAGTTCTAGGGGCAGTGTGGCTTCTGGTTTACCATGGTCATTCATCCTCCGGTATGTAGCAGAGATCTTACGAAATACTTCTAAAGTTGAAGGCCACCACCTTGGTCATAGCTATCTGGATTTCAAACATAATTTTTTACAGTCACACTGCCCCCTCCAAGCGGGTTAGAAATTTGTCAGGGACGCTGAGGATTAATGATGTTCCTAGGGACAGAAACCTTTCTTGAGCTTTTTCTTCCTTTCCCTAAAGCAGCTCTCCTTAAACTCCACCCCAGACAAACCCCCTAAAAAACCATGCTGATATAAACAAATGAAACATTAAACATGTATACGTATACCACAATGGAGCTGGCAGGTGGCGTGCTGATTAAGGGTGCTGGAATCCTACGTGGACAATCGCGGTTTGAGTCCTGAACCTGGCAGCTTACTTTCTCTTTTTTTCTCTCATTCTGTCTCTTTCTGGTCAAATTAAAAATAAATAAAGTTAAATGAAAAAAAAAAAGAAATGTTGCACACTAATATTGTATGACACTGCATTTAGATAGGTATTCCCAAGTTCAATGAAATACTCATATTCTCTTCACATTCTAAATCAGTGTTGGAAAGTCATTTACACTAACTACTTTCTTTGTAAGCCCTTACAGTCTTCTACATTCCCTTTTATATTTGTTAAAATCAGTTTAGAGTACACATGCTCAACTCGATATTCATTCTAGAAATATTGAAACTGACAGTAAGTAAAAAAAAAAAAAAAATAGGGCAGATGGGAAAGTAGAATAATGCCCTAACTCATACTTTAAAATGTCATGTTGGAGGCTAGCACGTGGCGTGGTGGTTGAGGTGCTGGACTCCCACGTGGTTGACTCTGGTTCGAGTCCTGGACCCGATGGCTTGAAAAATCATTCTGACTACTGGTGCATGTGTGCCCAAAATTCTGAGAGGAGAAAGGAGAAGACAGGAATCTTACTTTCCCTCTCTCTGTCTCTCTTTGTCTCTCTCTGGAGAGTGCACACACCCTATGGCAAAAACCTTAAACAAAAAAAGTCACATTGAATGCTCACTATTAGAAAGTACCATATATACATATTTTTTAAAGAATTATTTATTTACTTTTATTCATTCATTTTATTTTTAATTTGACCAGAGAGATACATATATAGAGAGAAATAGGGAAAG
>NW_006160136.1:722966-727548 GCF_000334495.1 Tupaia belangeri chinensis
TATATATATATATATTTTAATCACTAAAGAGAATAGTATAATAAGGACCATAATAAGTATTTTGACCTGAGGTACTTAGGTAAGACAAGAGGGAAAAGGAAATGATGTTTCTTTTTTCCTATTTTTTAAAAATTCATATTATCTAAATCATTTTCTTAACTTTTACATTCCTATGATTTCAAATGCAAGTTAGTATTATTCAGAACAGGAAGGATTCTCAAATGTGTTACAACATAAGCCAGACTGATCAAATGGGAGCATGTCAGGTCATCAGGCTCAGGCCTGAATTATTCAGATAATTTCTCTAGTTCAGCTCATCAGAAATGCAGGCCTGGCTGCTTTGAATTTTTTAAACAAGATATGATGTGATTATGACATAAAAGGCCCACAGGGCATACTTCTCACACTGCAGGGCATGTCAGAATCACCTGGAGAGCTTACCGAAACAGATTTCAAGGCCTCAACTCTAGAGGCTAACCCTTGGTTGCTGCTGCTGGTCCACACACCGTCACTGGAGTTCTTAGCCTGGAATACTGACAACCGCAGGCAAGCTCTAGTCATATTAGTTCTTTAGTTCTAGTTATACTTGGGCCTTCACACAGGTCTTACGCCAGCAATACGTGCTCTGGATGGACAGAGATTGCCCATGGATTCCCTGATTTGCCAGGGGTCTTGTATTTCAATTAAGATATTAAAATATTAATATACCAGGACCAGCAGTTGGCATAATGGCTATGTCGTTGGACTCCCATGTAGACAGACAAGCGTGGTTCGAGTCCTAGACCCAGTGGCTTAAACTCATTCTGGGTGCATGTGTATACATGCCCGAGATCCCAAGAGGAGAATGGAGGAGAAGGGATTGTGGCATGGCCATACCCCCTGGGAGGGTGATTTCTCGCTTTCTGTCTCTCTGTCATTTGGGTGAACAAACACGCCCTATAGCAAAAACCTCCAAATATATATATACCTTTAAAAATTTCACATTTCTTTCAAATATTGGCAGGAGGTTAACCACACAGAAGCTTTCTGGCCTTACGTCAGATATGTTTACTAGACTCATGATGATCTTTGGAAACTTCACCCAAATTGCTTTTGAAATGGTTTGTTTCAGAACGAAGGTGGCCAGACCCACCCTTTGTCTTTTGAGTGGGAGCAGCTTTGTTTTACTGGGGAGATAGATAACATGGACCAGACGTTGCAGCCAGCTGTTTGGTCATTGTGCTTTTCTAGTGGAATTATAGCGTGCTACAGTATTTTTCTTTGCAGCTTAAACATTGAACAAACCCAGACATCCGGAGATGCTAAAATGAAAAATCTGTTTCCTCTTTCTTGCTTTGCCATTGGCCAAGGGAACTCTGTCAGACAGCACATTCTATACATTTCAAGTAAACGAAATTACCCATAATATGTTAGCAACATCTGCCACAGAAACTTCCATCTCTGGCTTAACTGCCCTGGGTAGGAATGAATTTGACAGTATATTTAGTGAGGCACAATTATGGCTTAGGATATTGGTTTTGCCTTTACAACCATAACATTTTTTTTTTTTCCTTGTTTTTTATTTTTTTTACCCCTCTTTTCTTTCTCTTATCTTGTCATTATTATTATTATTATTATCACTATACCCACAAAAAGATTCTGTCTTCACTAGTAAGCCCAGTGGTTGGCAAACATCATGCTTTGTTGTAGGTAACCAGTGCTTAAAACGAAGTTGCTTTTCCTCCATAAAGTATCATCAAGAAAATTAATTTCTCCAAGGAATCCCTGACAGTTACTACCAGCTAATTCACAGATTATAGATTTCTTATATTCCCTCGACATTGGAGAATATATGTTCTTATTAATTTCTGGAAATTTTTTATTCATTGACCATTTTGACTGCATTTGAATAAAAAGGTGTCATCTTATATACATCCTCCCCAAGAATCCATAATTTAGTGTTCATTTATTTGCAGTACCTAGTCTGCTTAGGAAAGGAGCATCCCCTATGTTGTTTTCCATTCTGTGCCTAGAGCTGCTATTTACAGTTCCAAGTTATGACCCATCCCCTCCCACTCTTCCCTTTGATTGTCATAGTTCCGGTTTATACACAGAGACAGCACTCACTCTGTGGCATCTGTAATCAGATGAGTCCCCAAACACTGCATTACATGAAAGGGTTCTCTAAGAGACCAGACAGTCCTCTTAAATTAATTCCAAGTGCAGGCATTCAATCTTTCTATTCTTATCATGCATGGATTTTGATTGATCTGTCTGTCACATGCTCCCCAACCTCATTGGGATATTGCCTCCCAAATAAAAACGAGAGTGTAACTCACACACCCCAGACGAATTGGAGAAGAAAGTATCTTCACCAACACAATTCGGTCTTTATCTCTGATCTACACGAATGACTCTTGTTTCCAGAGCTAGCTGATTAGAATTGAGGAGTGTCCAGGACTGTGACCGTTTAGTTTCAAGTCAGAATGTCTAGGGACAAATATTCTATGAAGATAGCCTAAATCTCTAGTTTAAGAAGCAAATTAAAGTCTTGCACCTGCTAAGGATGAAAATGTTGTAAAGTGCCCCTTTTTGGTTAAAAAAAAATGCTTTAGAACTTCCATCTTAAATCTGAGGTTATTCTATAATTTATCCCTAGGTGATTTAAGAAGAATTCTAGTTTTTCTTAAAGTGTTTACTCTGGTCTGGCACAACAAATACCTGAAATGAAGGCCAGTAAGTATTTTTTTAAACAAAAGGGAGAAATAAAGATGTTATGTTAAAGCAACTCAGGTAGCAGGAAGAAAAGTGATGTGTCTCTGAATTATAAATATGTAAAAACTTACCATATCTTATTTAGTAAGCACCCCAATGGATGACAGTTCAAGGAGACATCAATAAATTTAAACACAAATGTACAAAGGTGGATATTTCCAAGCTCCAGATTTATAAAATAACTTACATGCTTTCTGATTGATTCCAGCTCAAAAGTCCCAATGTCCTCATGAACAAAGCTAGTTCTGTATATATCAAGTTTTTTTGGATATTTGGTCCAATTTCTATTCTCCCTCAAAATTAATGAGGAAATTAATCCCCCATAGGGAAAGCTGAGTAGTAGCCTGATCTTTGAACAGATAAAGTCAGTAAGTTGGACTTGGATCAATACCATTAGGGATTGATCATTCTAAGCGAAAGTATTTTAGAAAGCATTTGTTTATGGGTTGTTTGGACCCTAAGATTATGCCATCTACATGCCTCTGTCCTAGTTTTAGTCTACAAAGTGCTTATTTATGTGGGAAATAAGTGTCATATGGTAAAAAAATGATATATAGGGAAAAATAATTTGACTATATAATCCTTTTATTACTACTAGATGTTTACATGGATTGTTATATTATGAGCTTCTGCTTTTATCATAATCGTTAAAAATATTGGAATTATGTAATCTCAAAGAGTCTATTCAACCTTAACTTTTTAATTTTTTTTTAATATTCTGCCATTTGTAAAGTTAGTTAATAAAGAAAGAGTGGTATGGTAGAGGAAGAGGAATGGAAGGGTCAACTGGCCTGAATCCATTCTTCACTCGCCATAAGACACTTTGGATGTGGATAGAATTTTTTAAATGTCTATTATTTTTTTGGATTTCCAAGAGTTCTAATAAATTTAAAAAGTTCAAGAAGCATGTCTTTTCTAACTTCTGATTTAAAAATTTGACACTTTTGCCTTTTTAAAATATTAATTTGTGGGTGGACATAAAACATTGTCCAATTTAAGAATTCAGTATTCTTCAGTCTTATGTGAAAAGCATAGATAGAAAATAGGTCAAAACATGAAAAGAAAAACACGTGGTAAATAAAATTTTACATTTTAGATCATTGATGTTATATTTTAATGTGACCGTCGAAGATACCTAGTCAAGGGGCCAGCAGATGGCGTAGCGATTATGTCACTGACCCCCTACATGGCTGACTGTGGTTGAAGTCCTGGACCCAGGGACTTGAAATTTACATGGGTGGGCATGTGTGCATATGTGCCCAAGATCCCAAGAGGAGAACTGAGGAGAAGGGATGGTGGCAGGGCCATCCCCCCAGGGGGTTATTTCACACTTTACCTCTCAGTGTCTCAACCTCTCTCTCTCTGACAAGCACACACACTCTAAGGCAAAAACCTCTAAAAACAAAAAGAAGAAAAAAAGATACCTAGTCAAAAAACGTCTGTGGCCCAGCATTGTCTCCCCCAGTAGCAGACTATGTTGGTGTGATCAAGCATGATGTATATAAATAATGGATGAATGTCAGAAACCAGAAGTCGTATTCAACCGCTAGGAAAATTAGGGAATTTCTATTAATATTCACAGTTTTCAGTCAGAGAAGTTTATATTAAGACAGAAAAGGAAGGGCCAGCACTGAAGCCTACTGGTTAAGGGAGTTAGAACCCACAGGGCTGACTGAAGTTCAAATCTTGGGCCCAGTGGTTTGATAAAGATGACAGGTACATGAATGTGCATGTCCAAATTCCCAGTAGGATGGAGAAATGGAGGAAAAGGGATTAAAATGAGTGCTCCACTTGGAGAGAGAGAGGTGTTTTCTCCCTCTGCCTCTTT
>NW_006160136.1:727560-792949 GCF_000334495.1 Tupaia belangeri chinensis
TCTTTCTCTCTGTCTCTCTCTCTGTCTCTCTCTCTCTCTGTCTCTTTCAGGCAAATGCAGATGCCCTCTGGCAGATTAAAAAAATAGGGGAGAGAATAGATGTAGTTTGTTTGAATACATTCTGTGTCAAATATTGTAAATCTAAATGAAAGGTATTATAGACATACAGATAAATCCCACCTGAGGAAAGGAAGTTGTTAATGCTATATATTTTGACAAGCTCAAAATGACATGGCTAGACGTAAAAATTATGTATAGTTGAATTTAGCCTTTTTTGGTGAATGTAAACACATTTGATGTTAACACATTAACCTAGCTACCTGTGTTTATTATTTTTAAATGTGTCATTCCTATGGAATGTGTTTTCACATGGATATTGTATGTGCTTTTAGGGTGCTGTGATTACACCAACAATGGACCACCCTATGTCAATGCAGCCAGCAAACATGATGGGCCCCCTGACACAGCAGATGAATCACCTTTCCTTGGGCACAACAGGAACGGTGAGTTGAAGAGTTTGTTTTGTTTCCTTATGTTCCTTTGATAGAATGAAATGTTCTCTGCTTGCACTGGCCTCATCAGTGAGACTGGTTCTATACCATTTACTAACACACCTCTCAGGTTCCAGTATGAGTAAGCTGCATTCTGGGTGTATGTTCAATTCCAGGGCAAATTGTTCACATGCACATGCACAAGACTGAGGGTTCTACTGTACTACATTTAAATTTCAGTGCTGTCTTGTTCCTGTTTCAAGAGATGCCAGGTGTAATTTGTATTTTTGGAAAGGTGTTCTTTTGTATGCACCTGTAAATCTAGACCTGTAACAATATACTTGAGCCTGGTTTTCTTTTTCCAGATTCTTGCCAATTTAGCCAATGTTTCATTTCCAGGTTATTCACAAGTCAGAGGTCAACTCTGACTATGACATAGCATGTTTTTTTATTTACTTTGAATGTTTAAGTCAACTAAAACATCATTGAGAACTTGGCATAATTGAGTTCTTTCAGTTTTTTCTTTTGGATATGTTGACATAGATGATGTTGCACCGAAGGAAGGGAATCTAATGTGTTTGTTTTGTATAGATTAGGATATTTTTGACTGATCACATTTCTTTTGGGAAACAAAAGTGTTAGAAAATGTCTATTGCAGCCTTTACTTTTATATCACTAAGGCATGTGAAATCATAGACAAATCTTTGTCTGCTTTTATAAAAAGTTGATTCCCCAAATTCTACTGACACTTTGTTAGTTACCATTATAGGTAACAATACAAACATAGAAGCCAACTTCTCAGGTGACATCATCAGTGATCGTTTTATATTTCATATGTGTGAGTGTAGATAATCTTGTCTCTTTTTAAGTTGTAGAAAGAAAAAAACTTGTTTTTTTTTTCTTCTGACTGAGGCAACTTAAGTCTTATAGAAGGAGCACTAGACTAGGAGTCAGGAATGCTAGATCTCAAATCTTGATTAGTCCTGTTGTTTCTATCTGTCCTTGAGAAGATAATATTTTCCAGTGTTAATTTCCCTCTCTCTCTAGTTGAAATATCAAACTCGATAATGGATGGTCCCCTTTGACTATGTGATTCTATATCTTTAAGCATATATGTGTCATAGTCACCACTTCCTCTCCTTTACAGTTGTGCTGACCTCATCTTTGAATATCTATGTACATTAAGCACATTAGCCATGCATTGGGAATTTGACCTTATAGCAATGGATTGCTTATCAATGAGATTCTGTTGACTTACAGGCTTTTTGCAATATGCGAAGTTTCTGATGTGTCAACTGAGACATTACTAGTCTGCCCTAAATAGGGAGAAAGTAAATATTCCTTAATGGAAAAAGTCAAATTATTGCAATAAAGGAATTTAGTTTTATTAACATAAACAAAGTACTCCTCTCTAAGGCTTCATTTGCTAAACCTATAAAAAGAAGTTGATGATAACTTATCTGTCTGAATCTTTGGGCTACATTTAATGATTCCTTAGTTTCTGACCTAGATTTTTAGAAGTCATATTTAATACTAAATTTAGTTATACACCAAGGTACAGTTAATTTCCATCAGGGAGATAGAGTTTAAAGATCATATTCTATTTCTTTTAGCAGTGTGTAAGGATTGTTTGTCATTTTGTGCATTACTAATAAGCAGGCTCCAAGAACAGTAGTGGGAGGCCTAAAGTTTCTTGGGTTCTCACTATAGACTTCCTTCCATATCAGTCTTCCTTTTCTTTAACGATCATAGATTCTGAATGAATGAAGAAATGCAATTTTACTGTACTAAATGGCAGTCTGGGTTAAATAATACAAAGGAATTATAATACAAAGGAGTTATAATACCAAGGAGGGAGTTATAATACAAAGCATAGGAAAAACCTTTATAAACTTTACACATTTGAATCAAAAGCAAAGCAAGTTGACTTCCTAAAGTTCAAGTTTGCAAACTAGGGAAAATACAGGAGCTAGGTTAAGCAGATGACTGAATCCTCTAGGGAATTAAAAGTAAATGATATAGACTAGGCTTGGAATTATAATTATTGTTGATTCAATAGCATACATAATGACTGTGTATTTGAGAATTTTAAATGAGATCATATATATATATATATACACACACACACACATATGTATATACATACACACACACACAAACACACACAGAACCTTAATTTTTATTCTGATGGTAACAGTCAAATCATTCAATAAAATATGTCCTACTTCCTTTCTTAGAGAGTAAAAATTTTAAGCATGTAGCTTAGTCTTTTTTATTTCTTTATTTAACTTTATTTATTATTATTATTTTTAAATTTTTCTGTAAGGCACATGTGCTCACCAAAGAGAGACAGGGGAAGTAAGGAAGCAAACCACCAGGTCTGGGACTCGAACTACAGTTTGCCATGGGGGAGTCTAGTGCCTTAACCACCACAACACCTGTTGACCCAACATGCCACTTATTTTTAACGTGGAATTTTCTGTAGCATTTTTATTTTTCATTATTTTCTCCCTTCACATTTTACTAAATGATGCTTAGACTGATAACAAACTTTATGTAACATAACGTTATACATTTTAAATTTAAAAAGGTTCTGGCTAGCCAGAGAGAAAAGAGTACTACTTCATTGATCCATTCAGTAAAATATATCACTGAGTATGTTTAGTGTTTAGAATATTTTTTAAATATCTTTTTAAAATATGTTTTTAAACTGTTACTCCAATACTTCAATATGCCACCATAGATTTATTTTGTCTGAATTTGTTTTTAGAGAGAGTTTTTTGCTATAGGGGATGTGTACTCACCAGAGAGAGAGATAGAAAGTGAAAAATTGTGCCCCGGGGGGGCTAGCCATGCCACAATCACCTCTCCTCCTTTCTCCTCTCTGGACTTTGGGTATGGCATGCACACATAGCCAGAGTGAGTTTTAAGCCATCAGGTCCAGGATTTGTACCATGGACAACTACATGAGAGTCCAGCACTTAACCATTACACCATCTGCTGGTAGCAATTTTGCCTAAATTTTTTAGCTGGCATTTGGAGTAGCTATTATGCAGCTGAGGTTGATTTGTAAATCAAATTTCCCCACTTTATTGCATCTTCCAATGCATCCATTGATGGAAAGATAGCCTGGCACCATGAAGAGACCAGTGGGCTTTGGAATCAAACTGAAGTTCAGAACCTGGCCCTGTCCCTAGTTAGCTATGCATGTGTGGGCAGCTGACCTAACTTCTTTGAAATTCTTCTTTTTTATAAAGTGTAAAAATAATAGATATATCCCAGGAATCTTGTGACTATTTAATAAAATAAGTAGCATACCTGGTAGAGTGCAGTGTCTAACACCTAGTAGATGCTTATCAAGTGAGCTTTCCTTACCCTTCTACCTCCAGTGGATTTTAGCTGGTGGGACTCTAGTCTGGGTTGCCAGAAAGGAAGTTGGACCCATCAAATCCACAGTACAATTCACTGGCCTGTTCTGTTTCATTTGATAATAACAGATTTCTTCAAAGTCTTCACTTCTTTAGCTGCTATGTACTCTGCCAGGTTTGCAAACTCACATGTCTATACAGTCCAGCCAAGTCACATTAATGAATGAAGTTCACTGAGTTCAAGCAAAAAATATGGCAAAGATATAATCAAAAAATTATTATATGTGCCTATATTATAAACATTCTAATGTTACATAAATATGCATGATGTTGAAGATTTTACTTCAGTGATATTTTCAATATAATAATATCTCTGCCCAATATCAGGTGAACAACAGGGAGAGTTACACCTTTGGCCAGCCTGGACCACGGGTGCCTTGAGAGATGGAAGCCACCACTCAACTCCAGATGGCTATTGCCCCATGGGCCTACAGACCCAGGGTAGTCTCAGCTTCCAGTTTTTCAAGATACTTGAATTTTGAAACAAATTTTCACTATATTTGAATATTAAGCCCAGTGTATCCCAAGAGCTCCCATTATCTCACTCCTGTCCAAAGTTTTCCTGGTTTACTTCTGCCCTCTTGGGCCAATCCTCTTCTTTTCTTTCATAGGCCACTAAACTAGGTTTTCATTTTCTTTTTTTGGAGAGATTTTTGCTATAGGGTGCATGCACTTGCCAGAAAGACAGAGAGAGAGAGAGACAGAAAGTGAGAAATCACCCCCCGGGGGGATGGCCATGCCACAATCCCTTCTCCTCCATTCTCCTCTCGGGCTCTTAGGCACGCACACACACACGCACCCGATGTGAGTTTAAACCACCTGGTCCAGGACTCGAACCGCGGTCAACTCCATAGGAGTCCAGCAACATAGCCGTTACACTATCTGGTGGTCCCAGGTTTTCATTTTCAACTTACTTCCATTCCAACTAATTTTCTTAAGCAATCATCCAATTTTATGGTTCCAAACCCTTAACTCTCATGCTGAAGACTGCAAAATCTGAGCCCTCACAATGCTAATCTCATCTTAGAGTGACTACTTCCTAGAAATCTCCATGTAAATCTCACTCAGACAGCTCAAAATCAGCACATTCCCCACTGATCTCATGAGCTTCCCTGACTGTCCAGTTGAATCCTTTTCCTCTTTATGTGCCTACTTCGTATTTGCTTTGGAGCTAATTCCATGACCATTATCCCCATAGCCAAAGCGTACAGACCCTTTTCTTCCCTTCATCACCATACGCAATTACTTTCATGTCACACTGATTTTGTTTCACAGACATTGGTTCAATGCATCTTTCTTCCATATTGCTAGAGTTTCTACCCTGGGTCTCATTTGATTAACTATAATAATCTCCTATCTGTTCTTCCTGCTTTCAGTCTCAACTTGTTGCAAACCATTCTCCACCATGTTTCCACTGAAAGTCAATGAACAACATTCTAACTATGATTTTCTCCTACCTAGAACTTTCCAGAGGCTTTCAGGCATCTGAGATTACTGAAATTCTCCAAAACAAGGAGTAAAACATGACAAGACCAGATTAAGATAGGAAGCTGAATTCAAGAAGCAGAGTGGCTCTAAGAGCAGAGCAGTGAAAGATCCAGAAAATAATCCAGGCTAGGCAGCAGTCAGGGCTGAAGAGAGAGAGCTCAATTAGAATTTTCTACTCTTAGAAGGGGAGTGATAGGCTTTAGTCTATACCCTACCTTCCCTTGTAAGATCCCTGACTAAAGAAGGTAGAGCGAGCCCTAGTCTCTTTTTTTATCTCCATTAAAGAAAATACATTTGGTCCTCCATGAGCCAGAATTTTGAAATGAATGCCATTTAGTTTTTCTCTACAATGTATTTGCCACCTCAGATGTTTATTGTTCAATTCTCTACCTATTTTGAAGCTGAACAGCATCTGCAGACTTTAAAAGAAATGAATTGTATACAAGCAATGTAACTGTTTATTTCAGGGCCCTTCTAACCTTGAAGAATTTTTTTTTTAGCTCTATTTATGATTATCATTTTTTTTTTGGCTTTCATTGACTTTTTTGTCATAGGATCCCCTTGATGGAAACAAAGCTCCATTGTTCATAATTTCTTATAGAATATATTTTAAGCTCTATTTATGATTATCATTTTTTTTGCTTTCATTGACTTTTTTGTCATAGGATCCCCTTGATGGAAACAAAGCTCCATTGTTCATAATTTCTTATCACCTTATTGTAAGCTTTAGGAGAAACCACTGGGAGTTTTACTTTGTTGTGAGAACCTCCAAATTGTATGACCAGCTTGTTTTACAAGTTTCTTATCTTCTTCTCATTTGTTCTGTTGTTGGTCACGAGTGGCTTACAATGTCGTCTGAATCTGGTAAAAGAAAGAGAAAGTTATTGTTCTGCAGCCTTCTTATCTGCAGTTGAGTTTGTGTTCTCCAAGCCACTGGTGATTTTGGACGCCATTGGATGTCATGGAGTAATGGTAGCCTTTGACAAAGATAATCTTGTAGTTGCACACCATTTACTCACCAGAGTTCTCTAGCATTTTTCAGTCAAACCTCTCTCACTGCTCTGAATTTTTCACAGGATCAAATGAAAATCCTGAATTATTCACTCTGCTTAGAGATGGTCTTTTTTCCATTGTTAGTTTTGAATATAAGTATTTTTAAAACTATGACTATTAATATTGAGACATAGAAAATAGATTGTTAAATGTATTCATGACTCAGGAAATAGTATCGTAAATGGTAACGCATAAATCTCAAATTTTTTTTAAAGAAAACATTTACTTAGTTATAAACAGTCAGATACTAGGACCAGCAGGTAGCATAATGGTTAAGTTGCTGGACTCCTAGGTAGTGGAACGCGGTTTGAGACCTGGACCCAGAGGCTTAAAACTCATCCCAGGCATGTGTGGACGTGTGCCCAAAATCCTGAGATGAGAATGGAGAAGAAGGGATCGCAGCGTGGCCATCCCCCCTGGGGGTGATTTCTCACTTTCTGCCTGTCTGTCCCTCTGGTGAGCACACATGCCCTATAGCAAAAAAAATCTCTCTCTAAACAAACAAACAAACAACAAAAAAATACCCCACAAATACTAGGAAGTAAATAAACATTAAAAAGGTAATAATTTTTATATTTTGCTTAGTCCCATTATAAATAAAAGACCTTTGAAGGTAGTCCTACAATATTAGCAATAAATGAGTAGGCATTAAGATTAGTATGATGAAACTGTTTATTAGCAAATATTAGGTCTTCGCTTTAGAAAAAAAAATGGATTCTGAGTCAAAATAAATTAGCAACACACTGAAAAGTCCCAACAGGTAAAAATACCAAAGATCATGAACAGATAGTTGGTAGTGGAGGGATTAGAAGGCTGAATAGCATATGAAAAAATTATAATCAAAGAAACAGAAACTGTAATTTAATCAGATACAAATACATGTATGTACACACACATATCCCATCAAATAAAGTTATCAAAAATCATACACATTGCTGATGAAACTGAAAGAAAACCCTCACACACTGATTATATGAAGCATTCTCAAAGACTCATTATATGATGAAAGCAATCTAAATTTATATAAGTGTCAGTTGGATAGCAAGTGAATATTCAAGACACTTCAAAACATTTCTAATGACTGACCAACCAGTTCTTTTTTGAAGAAGCTAATTTATGGAAATACTATAAAATAACCTAAAGGGCTTGATGCCTTAAAAGTGTTTGGCACAGTGTTCTTTATAATATATAGTAAAAAATGATTAGATAATCATATTTAATCTATAAACTAGAACGTAATACAGCATAAAATCAGAAAAGCTGAAAATAATTAGAAAGTGTTTATTTATCCTCTTAAATAAGAAAATGCTGAATATGACTTTGCACATGCAGAGTACAATACAGAAAATAGGTATAAAGTGAGGCTGTAGAGAAATACAAAACAAATGTGGGTATTTCTAGGTGATAGGATTAGGAGTAATTTCTTTTTTAATCATACTTTTGCTATTTTTATTTTTAAATGTTACAAATATATACCTAAAAATCACAAGTAGCATGGTCTAAAATTTAATTATTTTTGTTTTGGGTTTGAAGTAGTAATTTCTGTTTGCGGTTAATTTTTTTAAAAAGAAAGTACCAGGAATTATTACCACATTATTATTAATAAAACACTTGGTGACACATTAAAAATAATTCTATTTATTCTAGGCATGGGAATTTTAATTTTAATTTTACTAGTTCATCTACCTGTTTCAAGAAACAAAGCAACACATGCCTGAGGCTTAATTGCATTTGGATCTTTGGATCCAATGCAACCTGCTTGTATTGGTCAAAGTGCTTAGCAATGTTCAAATTCCTATTAGCCTTCTCACATGCCATTTATTCATGAGGATGTGATTGAGATTGTCCTTGTGCAGGAAGGAGACAAAAGTGAGAAATTTTTGATAGTTCAAAAGTTATCAAGTGGGTGGGAACATAAAGCTTGGGGTTTTAGATTTTGAAATGATCAAGGTAATATGAATGGAATAAGAGCTGCACAAGAGCATCTATTTAATGATGATTTGGCAGTTGATTTGAATGTGAGGTCCCTTTTACATAGTTCACTCCTCCAAGGATAGCTGGAGAATTAAAATTTCCTACGTTTAGAAGGGATGCCTAAGATGATAGGCAAAGTCCCACTCTCCCATTTAAGATCCCAAGCTCACAACCTTGTACAGAGCCAGAGCCTCTTTTTCATCTTCCAAAAAGGAGATATATAACTATTTTGTCTCATATCTCCAAATTTTGAAGTGACTACCATATATTTTAATTAAACATTCTCTAGAATTTGTCACATCCAACATTAGGGCCCTCTGGAAAAAAAATGACAAGCGTCTGTTCGATAGATTCTATGTTTTTATCTCTGCTCTTACAACTACTATGCATAAAAGCTCTTTGACTGTGATTACAAAGAACCTCAGCTTTACCTCACCCCCACCATTGTGATCAGAGCTGAGTGGTTAATCATGAAACTTTGGCTTCAAATCCTATTATCCTCCATAGAGTATGAGTATGTGGAATTATTTTATTTATCTTTTACATTTTTTTTTCTGTCTTTTGTTCTTTAAGGCTACGTTTTATTTCATTTTCTGAGCCCCCTCTACATGGGCTGCCTTGTGAAACTCTTGTGTCAACCAGAGAGAGTAAAAGTTTCATATCGATTCTCTGAGGGAGAGAACAGACTGAGGAAGATGACAATGGTCTGGTGCAAACAGTACTGACCCAGCAATTCTTGCTCATTCTCACAATATGTACACCGTGATCGTAATGGGGACCATAGTATCAACTCTAAACTAGGGGTCATACTGTCTTGACTGCTTGAAGCCAGGGGGGTTAGGGAACCATTTGGCACACAGTGGGCCTTTCCAAGTTTTAGAGCTAAGATTCTATTTTATTTTCTTTTGTACTTCATTGCATTCTTTCTCATGCTCTTTTCATTCAAAGATTCAATCCCAAGACAGGATTATGATACTTCACCAGCTGTTGTGTCAGGTAGGAAAATTCTAATTCCTTTAAGATTTGATTGGAGGGGAAAGATGGAGGTTGCCTGGTTTTCTTCAAAACTCTTTAAAGCAGTGATTCTCAAAAGGGGAAGAAGAGGTCTGTTCAGGACATTTAAATTTCAGTTTGGCAGACAGCATATAGTCCCAAAAAATGATATTTAATATGACGATACATATTTATGTCTGGAAAATAAATATATTGCTTTTAAAATAAAAAGTGAAAACCCAAGACACTTAGTCTATCAAGGATACACCGAAGATAGAGTCTATGTTCTGTGTATCAGTGATTCTCAGTGCTAGACAAGGTCATCAGAATTTCTGAAAAGTGGGAGGAGGATTTTATATTTAACAAAAGAGGGCACAGATTAATAAAAAGTGTTTGAGAAGCACTGCTTTAGAGACCACAATTTTTCTGAAATCAGAAAATCATCCCATTTTGCTTGCCCAGCACCAAGTATAGCATCTGACACATAGTAGGTACTCAATGTAATTGTTGAATGAATCAAAAAATTCAGATTTGCTCCAAAAATGATACTTTGGACATTGAAAGAGATGCCTTTTTGTACAATCAAGAAGCAGAGGTTAATTTGAGAATACAGAAGTATCTTGAGGATTTTTATTAGCAATATTTAAGTTCTTCCATAAAATTTAGTGGTGTAGTACAATTGTAAGAGGGTGGATGTATACAAAGAGGTAGGTTTTGCTTTTGAACCACACAGATTTTCCTGTGCTTTTGTCTTAATTTTGAATTTTGGTTAACCGCACAGTGGGATGGGGAATGTGGCAATTTTTAATTTTTGCTGTTCTTTTCTAACTAAATAAAATATTAACAGTCTGAAGAGCTTCAACCTCTTTGATCCTTGGACATGTCAGATGGCAATGACATAAAACCAAAAGTCAAAAAGGGGATTGAAATGGCAGAGGATGAAACAAAGGCCAGAAATAGACTGAAAGAATCTGTGTGGCCATTGAACCTGGCAGCCGGGTGGTGGTATTAAAGCAGAGAACATATTACTCTTGGCCTCATTTGCTTGCATGGTAATTGTGTTCTCATGTCTATGGACTCATTTAGCTAGGCTCATAGCTGAGTTTCATATCTTGGAACTTTTAAGAATGAGGAAGGACGAGTTAGCTTTTAGCTGTGAAGTCATGATGGTCTTCTTCATGATCTCATTTCTGTTCATTGCAATTAAGCCAAATACCACTTATCTTTCCCCAAAGCACGTTACCTATAATGTTTTAACATGCCTGTTTCATTTAAAATAGGGACCCCTGGAAAAACATTTTGTTGAAAATACACAACTCAACATTGTTTTATATGACATTTGGGCTTAATAAGAGGCATCTACTCTTGGTAATTTACCAAGATTATTACTCATAAAGGACATAAACTGCACCTTTCCTTCAACTAGCTTCCCTCATTTCATTTCCAAGAACACAGCGAAGAACACCAAAGAATTTCCTGGATAGCAGCCGTCTGCCAAGCTTTGCACAGATCAACTGAGGCAGAACATTTATGTGAAAATCTAGGGTCAGGGGTCTCTATCTGGTTCCACAAACAGGAGCCACTAAAAATTGTTGAACAGACAAATGAGTGAATAAAGGTGGTTCTTTAAGAAACTTAGGGACAGGGCTAGCCGGTTGTGGTTAAGGTCCTGGACTCCCACATGACCAACCATGGTTCGAGTCCCAGACCTGGTGGCTTGCTTTCTCATTTTCCTTCTCTCTGTCTCTGTTAAAATTTAATAATAATAAGTAAAATTAATAATTTTTGAGAGGTTTTCGCTGTAGGGTGAGTGCGCTAGCCAGACAGAGAGAGACATAGAGACAGAAAGCGAGAAATCACCCCCCAGGGGAGATGGTCATGCTGCAATCCTTTCTCCTCCATTCTCCTCTCAGGATCTTGGGCATGCACGCACACGCGCCCGGTGTGAGTTCTAAGCCACTAGGTCCAGGATGCGAACCGCGGTCAACTACGTGGGAGTCCAGCGACATAGCCATTACGCTAACTGCTGGATCCCAATAAATAATTCTTTTTCTTTTTTTTTTTTGGAGAGATTTTCACAGTAGGGCGCGTGCACTCGCCAGACAGACAGAGAGAGACATAGAGACAGAAAGCGAGAAATCACCCCCCAGGGGAGATGGTCATGCTGCAATCCTTTCTCCTCCATTCTCCTCTCAGGATCTTGGGCATGCACGCACACGCGCCCGGTGTGAGTTCTAAGCCACTAGGTCCAGGATGCGAACCGCGGTCAACTACGTGGGAGTCCAGCGACATAGCCATTACGCTAACTGCTGGATCCCAATAAATAATTCTTTTTCTTTTTTTTTTTTGGAGAGATTTTCACAGTAGGGCGCGTGCACTCGCCAGACAGACAGAGAGAGACATAGAGACAGAAAGCGAGAAATCACCCCCCAGGGGGGATGGTCACGCCGCAATCCCTTCTCCTCCATTCTCCTCTCGGGATCTTGGGCACGCACGCACACGCGCCCGGTGTGAGTTTTAAGCCACCGGGTCCGGGACACGAACTGCGGTAGACTATGTGGGAGTCCAGCAACATAGCCATTACGCTAACTGCTGGTTCCCATAAATAATTCTTTTAAAAAAAAGAATGAATGAAAGAAACTTAGGGGCTGGCTCTGCAGCTCAGTGGTTATTAACCCCTGTGTAATGGGAGCTAGATTGCACATGGCTTTCCATAGTTTGAGTCCCAGCCTTGATGACCTAAAATCATGCTGGAAATGTGTGTATGCATGCCCCCAATCCCGATTAGATAGAGAAGTGGAGGAGAAAGATGGAGATATGAGCACTCCCTATTGGGTGTGCTCTCTTTCTCTCTCTCTTGTTCTTTCTCTGGCTCTTTCTAATGAGCACACATACCTACTGGCAATGAACTGATTGATTAATAAAAGTTATTTGCGTTTATTGATTTTATTTATGTTCTTCTGCCTCATTTGATTTGTGTGGAGCCTGACACGTGGCTGTTATCCAGTACTTCTTACTCAGCCATACTATTTTAAAGGTAGCAAATATTTGAACATGATGGAAGGGATGATAGATGTTCATGTAAGTTTGTAAATATGGGAATAGAAAAATCAAAGGATTTGCCAGATGATAAACACTATCTGTTTTTATGTGAAGTATTAGGTGACATCTTTTGAGAAAGAGTGAGATATGGCATGGTAAGGATTTAGCGAGAACACATTTGAAAAATCTTTAAATAACAAGGCCAACTAGCACTGCATAGAATGTTTGAGAGGAAGTACCATGTTCTTTTGAAACTATAGACTGAATGTTTGTGATGCTGATCTCTGAGGATGTCTGACTTTCTTTGGTAGTGATCTGCCGAAGGCAGACGGATGTATTGATTCAGGTGTGAGAATTTGGTGAACAAGGTGACAAAAGGGGCCATGTGCATCGCTGATATTGGTAAGAAAATAATTGAGTGGCCAACTATGGTTTCAAATAAGAGTGAGATGAAAAGAGAGATGGTAGGAGATGGGAGTTAGGAAGAAACAGAAAATATACAGATTGAGACTCAATGAGATGTATAAAGTAGTCAGAAGTAGGATATTTGGATTTACGATCTTGGATAGTGAGCTGTTTCTTGGCAATGTTTGAGTCATGGGAACAGGGGAATAAAGTGGTATTGCAGTGAAGGGGACAGAAGGTAGAGAAGTCAAACCATAGGACTATAAGAAGCTGCTATTTTAGTGGAGTTCTTTGTACATATATGGATAGTATTTTATTTTTTTACTATTAATAGCTTAAGTGATATTTTAGTATACCTCAACAGTGAATATATATTAAAATAATAATAAAGTTTGGGAAGCAAGAGACTCTCCCATTTATTTCACTGGAGACATTTTTCCTACCCTACAACTTTTTTCTCCAAATAATTATGTATTTATTTTATTTTATTTGTTATTATTATTATTATTATTTAAGTTTGACCAGAGACAGAGAGAGAGAGAGAGGAAGGAAAGGGAAAGTGAGAAAGCAAACTGCCAGGTCCAAGACTCAAACCGCAGTTGGTCATGTGGGAATCCAGCACCTTAACCACCACACCACCATCTGACCCCATCCTACCCTACAACAGTTATACCTTACCCAGTTTACTTTAAGGACAGGGGACAGAAGGCTTGAAGTACCCTCAATATATTCATTCAAAATCAGGAAACTGTTCCCTTTTAAGTATGTCTGTTCCATACCAATGACAACTCCTTGAAAGATCCTCCCATTGTTAGCAACTCTTAGAAAAAAATATGTAAATGAATAGTAAAATACCATTTTTTATACATGGTTGGAGTTTATGAAGCTCATATGAAAACAACAGATAATTTATAGTTGCATATTTATGCCAGTTGCCTTCACTTTAATTACCTTGAAAGGCATCAGCATGAAATCATGCAAAAGACTACTATCACAAGGGAACCAAAGTAGAATCAAAATGTACCCACCTTTTCTTAAAAACTTAAGGTTCAGAATCTGAACCTAGGTTTTAAAAAGATGAAAAATGAAAAACAGGACCAAAAATTGTATTGGAAAGAACTCATAGAGTTTCTGGAACACATATTCATTCTCTATTGTATCCTTTTACATACCACCTAAACTGGGTTGAGGTAGTTAATTAGAACAGTTATGATGAAGTTTCAGAGAAAAGTATACATAAATTACAATATACCAGTCAAATATGAAGCCTTAAGTGTCAAATTTATAATTTCTAGCCATTGATTTATGCTCTAAGAATAAAATTCCTCATCAGGGTACTTGCCCCAATTAAAACAAAGCCCCCTCTTAAAAATAGTACCAGGTTTTTCACCTTGTTTTCCTGGCCGATAATAGAAGTTTACATTGGAAAACCACATTAATTTGAAATTGGTGATGCTCAACCAAAGGTTTGGGTGAGAATTATATTTTATAAAACTATCACATATTTTTGGAGGTTGAAGGAATATTTAAACTATTTTAAAGAACAAAACTCATTTTTAAGTTCTAAATAACATTTGTTTATATGGATACCATGAACTAATTACAAATGATTTCTTTCTCTTAATTAAAAATGAGGTCCATTCCAGCAGTTACTGTAATGGCTATGCCACTGGACTCCCACGTAGTCGACCACGGTTCAAGTTCCGGACCTGGTAGCTTAAACTCACGCCGGGCACGTGTGCATGCATGCCCAAGATCCTGAGAGGAGAATGGAGGAGAAGGAATTGTGGTGTGGCCATCCCCCCTGGGGGGTGATTTCTCGTTTTCTATCTCTCTATCTCTCTCTGTCTGTCTGGCAAGCGCACACGCCCTATAGCAAAAACCTCTCCAAAAAAAAAAAAAAAGGGAAAAAAAAGAGGTCCATTAATACTCCCAATTAGCAACAATTAGCCATTAAAATTGTATTTACAGTAAAAGACCAGAGAGCTCTAAGTGTTCCCACAAGCCACGCATGAAAATCGGTTCCATTTCATTGTTCAAATACTATGTGTTGATTTTGATTGCAGATTTTATTTCTTTAAACATACTAATTAATTGATTTTTTTCTTTTCAATAAGTTCTGAGAGAGACTTGGCTGTACTTAACTATGCATTCTACTGCTGTTTACATAGCTCCTTCAGTGCTGCAAGGAGCCAGAGTGAGGTGCTAGATGCCTTCCTTGCTCTCAAAGAAGAATCTAACAGAGAACAGGGTTATAAAGAACTGTCACATAATATGGCATGTGACAGTTGTCATAAGAGTAGTCTGCAGGGCAGGACTTTATATGTGATGTTTGTACAAGTATTTGACAAATAAGCATGTGAATGCTGACTTATTGCTTTCCTACCGGTGCGTTTATGTGAGCATTGCTCACTAAATTATAAACACAAAGTCTTAAAGACTGTTTTTGTGGGACCACAATTTTTATTCTTCTATTCAAGTCATTTATCCTAAAGGAACATAAGCAAATAGATTGTTCTGATATATAAATATCACTGTTATTTAGCCCTGCTTTTTTTATTCTTTTTTTTTTTTTAGGGAGTGGTATAGGAGAATGCAAAATCCTATACCAAATTGTCTAATCCAGAAGCTTTTCTGTAAAGGTCCATATAATAAGTAAATGTCCAGACAACAAGTCCTTTACGCTCTCCAGGCAATATGGTCTATGTCATAACTACGTAACTTTGCCATTGTCATATGAAAGCAATCACAAACCATACATGAATGAATGGTATGGTTATGTTCCAGTAAAGCTCTATTTAAAAAAAAAAAAAGGTAGCAAGCTGGATTTATTTTGGGGGTATCCTGCCCACCTCTATGCTAATTAACCTATTTTCATAAGCATTTCAAAACAAATGCTATCACCAACATTCTATATACTACATGTGACATTCCATTCCTCTGAAATTAGCATTTTGGTGCTTTCTTTACTTTATGAAAAGCATATGAAATGTCAGAAAGTCAAAAATGACAGGGATTGACTTGGAGATTGTGAAAGACATTTCTTAGTGTTTCAGATTGAGCTGCATAATTAGTACTGGTGTATTAAAATCCTTTGAGTATGTTTTTATTTTTTACATTTTCATCCATATATTGTTCTTGTAGGGCTTATCTGTGTGTACCACCAACAGGGAATCATCAGCCAGGAAAATCAAATATATATATTCTGTTTAATATCCTCTTGGTGGCCTTAAGAATTCTATATTTTAGGAATTTTGAGAAAGGATGAGAAATATATCTTCCTAAAGGATTCATAGCAAAAATATGCTTACATATTTGTCACACCATATGGAGTGGTTTCGTTGCTGCTGGTGTTGATTAGTGTCCACTGAAGGTACTACTGGTCTACCAGTATTGGCTATTTCCATCCCCTCTCCCCCTAAGTAACTGCTGAGTACTTTATTCTGCTTTATACTGTGAAGGTGAATGGAAGCCTTCCTGGTCTGGTCGAAAGACCAAACACTGCATGGGCAGGCCTGAGATGGCTGGAGATATGACTGCGGTCTGTGGCAGTATCCGAGCACCATAACACTTAGTGGGGCAGCATGCATATCATTGGAAAGGCAGCATCCTAAATGCTGTCCCTTGGTTGAAGAATCATTCAGTGAATGGGAACAACTAACTTAGGGCACACCACAGCTGCAGTACCCTGTGTCCCTTAGCACCTCAGTCATCTCCAAAAGGGAAGAGTCTTATAAGAAGCAACCAAGGAGCACAGCACTTCCAATACCATAGATTTTAAAGGAAGCTAAGGGCACATGCACCAATCAGCACGTCTGGTACTGAAAGCACGTGGTTCCTATTTTAATCAATAGCACAAGGTGGGCACTTGAGGCTCCTATCTGAGAATATAAATTGACTGTGTTTCAGTACTTGCTAGAGGTATGCTTGAGACATATGGTAGTGAATAGGTACAGCCTAACAGACACACTAACATGTCTCTAGAATCTCTGCTAAATTAGTGTACCAGAAAGCAAAATGTCTGAACCGTATGGTTGCATGTCCCTATTGAAATTCTGTCTCTGAGTTAAATGTCTTAACCTCTCCTTTCTTAGAGAGGTGATATATGACACAAACATTTAAACAATGTTATTAGCCTTTCTGAGATGCCACAGTAATTGTCCATTGTTATACCCAGTGTTCTCTATATACAGAAGCAAACGATGAATTGCCCCTTGAGTTCAGTGCCTTGGCAAGTATCTCTCTCCAGATGAATGGATACACATCTTTGGAACCGATGATGTGAAATGCACAGCTTCATCTATTTTCTTTTGACCTTGGTCATCAGGAGTTGGAGTCAGATGTGCAAATGTTCCTAATAGCATACTCATCCTACTCCCTCAACTGCTTGTTCAGTTGCTGGTGTTTTTAATTGCACTTTTTAATATAGTGCTTAGTTTTCTAAACCCTTCACAAATTTAACTTGACGTATGAAAGCTCCAATTACTACAGTAAGAAGTAAATAAATGCTAATGGGCTAAAGGAAGTAAGTGTGGTAGGAAGTGAAATAACAAAATGAAAGATGATTTTGATGATGTGTTCATCTTATCTAAAAATTCACCAATAGACACTGTTATTTTTTATTGTTCACATACATGCAGCTGTGAGTAGGACAATTATAGTAAAAAAAATGGAAATGGCTTTTGTAGTTAAAAGGGTATGTGTGATTTCTGGTCCCAATTTTTATATATTTAGTTTTTAGGATTTTGCTATAGGGTGCATGCTCTCACCAGAGAAGAGAGAGACAGGAAGACAGAGAGAGGGAAAGTGAGAAATCCCTCCCCAGGAGGCTGTACCTCCGTCACCTTTCCTCCATTCTCGTCTCAGGATTCGGGGCACACATGCGCACATGTCTGTCATGATTTTCAATTCTCTGCCTGATCCACTCTTGAATAATTACTTAAAGTTACCTAAAGTTTCTAAAGCTTGCTATTCCTTTCCTGGCTTGTAGGAAATAATGTGTTAGCACCTTTTTTGTGTGTGTACAACATAAGGATTTGTAGCGATGACATACCCCAAATACCAAGAAGTCCCTGTTTTATAATAGACACTGAATAACTGAGACTCTCTTTGTCTCTAATTAGGAAAGTTTAGTAGGACTTTCTGAAGTATCACTCACTTCACATTTGCTACGATAGACTGAATCAAATAATTTTGAAATAGAGTTTCTGAATTCATTATCTAAAAGTAGAAGATATATTAAAGGATTCTATTACATGCATTTCTTATTGGGGGACTATTACATTGTTCATTAATTAGCATGATAAATAAATTGTAACTATTTTATAACATTGAAAAATAATATTCACAATGTGTAGTGACAAAAAAGAGCGATTACTTTGATTTTGAGTTCTAAAGTATGCATATAAAAAGTAATCTAGAAGGGAACATATAAAATGATTATATATGTTTTAAAATTTCTATTTTTCAAACTTTTTGAAATGTTTTTCAACTTGTATCATTTATTAGAATTTTGATAGCAGTCCTTGAAGGTACAAATTTTAGGGAGATATTTATGTACTAGAAAACATGACTATTACTATGGAGACAGAAATGGGATAATGATGATTATAATGATTCTATTGTTAATAAAGACAGCAGAGGCGTCCTCTAAAATTTTCCACACTTCCAGTGATCACATCTCAACATTATGGTATTTAAGGTAGGATTAAAAAAAATTCTATAGAAGAGGAACAGAAAGTTTGAGTGATTCTGCAGTCTAAAATCACGGCTAACTTTTTTTTTTGTAGAGGGTTTCACTATATGGCGCATGCGCTCGCCAGACAGACAGAGAGAGACATAGAGACAGAAAGTGAGAAGTCACCCCCTAGGGGGGATGGTCACGCAGCAATCTCTTCTCCTCCATTTTCCTCTCGGGATCTTGGGCACGCACGCACACGCGCCCAGCGTGAGTTTTAAGCCACCTGGTACCGGACGCGAACCATGGTCAACTACGTGGGAGTCCAGTGACATAGCCATTACGCTAACTGCTAGTTCCAATTTTTATATATTTAGTTTTTAGGATTTTGCTATAGGGTGCATGCTCTCACCAGAGAAGAGAGAGACAGGAAGACAGAGAGAGGGAAAGTGAGAAATCCCTCCCCAGGAGGCTGTACCTCCGTCACCTTTCCTCCATTCTCGTCTCAGGATTCGGGGCACACATGCGCACATGTCTGTCATGATTTTCAATTCTCTGCCTGATCCACTCTTGAATAATTACTTAAAGTTACCTAAAGTTTCTAAAGCTTGCTATTCCTTTCCTGGCTTGTAGGAAATAATGTGTTAGCACCTTTTTTGTGTGTGTACAACATAAGGATTTGTAGCGATGACATACCCCAAATACCAAGAAGTCCCTGTTTTATAATAGACACTGAATAACTGAGACTCTCTTTGTCTCTAATTAGGAAAGTTTAGTAGGACTTTCTGAAGTATCACTCACTTCACATTTGCTACGATAGACTGAATCAAATAATTTTGAAATAGAGTTTCTGAATTCATTATCTAAAAGTAGAAGATATATTAAAGGATTCTATTACATGCATTTCTTATTGGGGGACTATTACATTGTTCATTAATTAGCATGATAAATAAATTGTAACTATTTTATAACATTGAAAAATAATATTCACAATGTGTAGTGACAAAAAAGAGCGATTACTTTGATTTTGAGTTCTAAAGTATGCATATAAAAAGTAATCTAGAAGGGAACATATAAAATGATTATATATGTTTTAAAATTTCTATTTTTCAAACTTTTTGAAATGTTTTTCAACTTGTATCATTTATTAGAATTTTGATAGCAGTCCTTGAAGGTACAAATTTTAGGGAGATATTTATGTACTAGAAAACATGACTATTACTATGGAGACAGAAATGGGATAATGATGATTATAATGATTCTATTGTTAATAAAGACAGCAGAGGCGTCCTCTAAAATTTTCCACACTTCCAGTGATCACATCTCAACATTATGGTATTTAAGGTAGGATTAAAAAAAATTCTATAGAAGAGGAACAGAAAGTTTGAGTGATTCTGCAGTCTAAAATCACGGCTAACTTTTTTTTTTGTAGAGGTTTTCACTATATGGCGCATGCGCTCGCCAGACAGACAGAGAGAGACATAGAGACAGAAAGTGAGAAGTCACCCCCTAGGGGGGATGGTCACGCAGCAATCTCTTCTCCTCCATTTTCCTCTCGGGATCTTGGGCACGCACGCACACGCGCCCAGCGTGAGTTTTAAGCCACCTGGTACCGGACGCGAACCATGGTCAACTACGTGGGAGTCCAGTGACATAGCCATTACGCTAACTGCTAGTTCCAATTTTTATATATTTAGTTTTTAGGATTTTGCCATAGGGTGCATGCTCTCACCAGAGAAGAGAGAGACAGGAAGACAGAGAGAGGGAAAGTGAGAAATCCCTCCCCAGGAGGCTGTACCTCCCTCACCTTTCCTCCATTCACTGCTAACTTTTACGTGAATTCACTGTCCATCTGCCAGAAGGTCAGCATCTCCATAACCAATTGACTGCTGCTTTTAATGGTTTTCATATTGAAGTCACATTTCAAATAATATAGTCTGTTCCTTGCATGAAGCCCTCAGAGCAACCTAAAATCTTCCCAGTTTATTTAATGAGAGGCTTCTATTTATTTTTTTTTTAATTTTTAGAATTGCTTCAGTGCTTTTGAAATTCGGGCCCATCTAATAAATTTTTAATCACATACTGACAGTAAGTCTCACTTTCTCAATTTGTTATATGCATACAATCCATTATTATATACATATTTTTCCACTTTTTTGTTTAAAACAAAGTCTCCTTCTACCAAAGATGTTTCCAGAAGCTAAATATCACAACATATTTATACCTACCAAAATAAAACTAGTATCATTTCAACATCCAGTTGTCATTTAAGATATGGCCTATCTTCCTTATTTTCTATCACAAAGTCTTCTTTTCTGATAATGCGGATGACACGGACAGTATTATTTTTTATCAGACATGTCTTTCATACTTGCCTGAACTACACATTTCAGTACCTTCACTGTGGTTTTCCTTTGATTAAATATTGATTGAAAAGCCATTAGGTAGCTGATCTTGATACTACATATCAAAACTGTAATCACTTCATGTCAAGGTCCTCAAAAATGGAAACAAAGACTCGGCCTCTGTGGCAAGCTGGTGGTGCACCAGACTGTGGGGCTCAAGCCACATGCCAACCACAGTTCAAGTCCCCAGCCTAGCTGTCCTGAAAACACGTTGGGCATAGGATTCCCAAAGACTGAAAGAAGGAGATTGCAGCATGATTGGGCCCTGTGGAAGGGCATCTCTATCTCTCTCTCTCTTCCTCTCTCTCTTTCTCATGCAGAAAGGTACTCTATCATTAATTTAAAAAAAGGAAACAAACAAACAAAACATTGAAAAGACTTTAAACCAATGGTGCCCTTTGATTTACATGAAATGGGCATATTTCCATTGCAGCAAAACCATGTTTTCAGAACGATGGGTTATAGACCTCCTCTATAAGACATGCATTAGTTACTTCATGTATCTGCTCAGAATCCAGCAGTCTGCCCAAGAGGCACAGATCTGGGCAAACACAGGACTCCAAATTCAATGCATATAAATTGTATTCCTAACTGAGCACTTCCTTTAGCAAATTCTTTATGTAGAGTTGGTAAAAATCATTGCAATTTTGGAGACTACTAACAAAAGAAGTCCAGAAACCAACTCTAACTATAGTTTTTAAAAAAAATGGCCAGCAGGTGGCGTGGTGGTTAAGGGTGCTGGACTCCCACATGGCTGACCCTTTCCCTTTCTCTCCCTCTGTCTCTCTCTGGTGAAATTAAAAAATAATAATAAATAAAATAAAGGGGATATTTTTTTTTTTTTTAAGTTTTACTAGCCTACTGAAGTGAGGGAGAAATTATGTGAGGTGTACCATGGGACATCTCAGAAGAAGAAATTTTTAGGTACTTATTTTTGTATTCGAGCCTGTATAGTGTGACTTTGGAAGGGCTTGAGGAATGCCAATTCATTCTGTTTTGGGTGGTATCAGGCAATGAGGGGAAATTGAGTGATTGGGTCTCTTAATAAACATTATCTAATAGATACCAGGAACAAAGCAGGGTTAGAGTCGTCATTGGCAGAGATGCAGTCATCATTGATATTAGATGTAAAGGGGGAGGTCTTTGCTTTTAGGTTTTCAGAATGTTCTCACCTGTCTTTTATCCACCACCATCACTGAATGGCCTTGTCTGTGATTGCTGATCATCTTTAAAAAGTGTTTAATTGGGAATACTGTCCTACCAAGTAGTTACCAGTTAATTAATGACTTGATCAGAGCATTTCAGGAATTCTTTCCTTATCTCAAGGACAAGTAGAGCATTGCCAAATATTTAGTACAACATTGAATAGTCTTGGTACAATATAAATACAAAAATAAGCCAACATGCCCTTTTTGTTCATCACATGTAGTACTTGTATATGGAAGGTACTAGGAATGCAAAAATGAATTTACACATGGAAAGAATACACTATGTTGTAGGCACTGCACTTAGTACTTTATGTGGATTGATTTATAACCTTGGATTGTTAGCATAATTCTGTAAGGACGTTTCTGTGTCCCCTACAAATTGGTTCTTAATAAGCTCAGCTGCTGGACCCACATTCGTATTTATGCTCCTTCAGCTATTTTAACTTTTTTGACCTTCTGAAGGTGAAATATGAGGTCTGACATTTATGCTCAGAAAACAACAATCTTCTCGTTTATGAGAATATGAATACCACATTTGAACTGATCTTCAAATTTTTTTTTCATTGAAGATATCTGTTTCTTCATTTGTCCTGTCTTTCTTTCTGTTGGGTCAGGCTATGGCCCTCTTTTTTAAAATTTTAATTTATTTTATACAGTCAATCACTACACATCACTACAACTTGAAAAGGGAATTTACCCAACATAAATGTACTTCATACCAGTTCAGTTGAATATACCATGCACGTCATCATCAACAGATGATCATCCGTTTCTGTGTCTTATAAATGTCTTTATGTGTTCTTGATTTCATCTGTCTTAAACTGTTTTTCTAGTCTTAGCAGCACTGACTATCCTTTATCCCACTTTTCTTCTGCTTGACAAAATGGGAAGATCATTTCTATCTCAAGTTTTGCAGGGTGCAGATCTTAGGACACTTCGATGTTCTCCTTTCTCTTTCTCAATGATGTTATCTGCCCTTCACCTTTAACTATGGTTCAGATGACCTTCAACTCTAGAGTGCTGTCAGTCTTCCGTTGTGATTTCCATGGCATTGTTTCCAGCTTCATTCTAGACATCCTTCACCCACTCCCACCACTCTTAGCTGGCTTGTAGGTAGTTCGGATTTTATATTCTTAGATCTTTCTATCCATTTTTTTCTGCAAACTTCCCTATAGTTCCAGAAAACTTTTACATGTATCATTTCTCTAAGACAAAACTTTTAAAGTTAAAAGCAGCTATGAACTCTCTCCAACAACAACAAAAAAATGGGGGACCAGCAGTTGGCATAATGGCTATCTTACTGGACTGCCATGTAGTTGACCAATCGTGGTTTGAGTCCCAGACCTGGTGGCTTAAACTCACACAGGGTGCATGTGTGTGTGTGTCCAAGATCCCTTGAGGAGAATGGAGGAGAAGGGATTGTGGTGTGGTCATCTCCTCTAGGGGCTGATTTCTCGTTTTCTGTCTCTGTCTCTCTCTCTTTCTGGCGAGCACACGTGCCCTATAGAAAAAAAAAAAAAACTCAAAAAAATAAATAAATAAAAAGCAGCTATGAGCTAAGGATCATTATGGGTTATGTCATGGTTTGAAGCATAGCTCTGTTTTGAGGGGATGAAAACTAAGTGATTTAATATTCAACCGAGCTTGAAGTAGAGTTAAAAAAAATATCTCTTATACATTGTTGAATCAATTTTTCTCCTAGACAGTGTTTCTTAAAACCTCAGAGACAGTTTGACATACTCTATCCCACATGCAGTCTTTTTTCCGATAGAGTCAGCTTTCACCAAGCGTTCTGTACAATCTATACTATTATCCTGGTGTAGGAGAAATCCTTAAAATCCTTGTTACTTTTTTACTTTTGTTATTGCAATGTTTTTTATTATTGCAATGTTTTTGTTCATCAAGTACCTGAATAAAATTTGAGATTAACACTAAAAAATAAAAACTTTATCTGTAGGCCCAACAGATGGTGTAATGTAGTGGTTACGTTGCTGGACTCCCACATGGCCGACTACATTTCAAGTGCTGAACACTGTGACTTAAAACACACCAGGCCCATGTGCATGTGTGCCTAAGATCCTAGGGAGAGAATGGAGGAGAAGGGATTGCAATGTGGCCATCCTCCTGGGGGGGTGATTTCACACTTTCCCTCTCACTGTCTTTGTCTCTCTCTCTCTCTCTGGAGGTTTTCAGACCTCTCTCTCTCTCTCTCTCTGGAGAGTGCACACATCCTAAGGAAAAAAAAATCTCTTAAAAAAAAAACTTTATCTGCAAGAATTTGGTCTTAATATAACAGCCGGGAGTTTGTTGGTCATTGGTCAGTAATTCTTCTTGACATCTGATTACTGCTGGAAAGTAGGGTACAGATCAGATTTCTGAATCTAAAGTCATGGGTTTTTAATAGAGCCTTCAAACTTACAACCCACATAAAACAGAAATGTTACAAAATCCATAGCTATGGTTACTTTATAGAGATTACTCTACAGTGAGGTGGGTGTTAAGATGGCCATATTGAAGAACCACAGTGCAATAATTGCCCATTGGTGTCTGTGTGAGGGCGGATATCAATTTTTTTCTGAGAAGTCAATTGTTCTTCCTGGAGCTAACCTACAAAGGAAGTGGTATGTGCATTGGAAGGATTCATGGAGTTCTCTTAGTCTTCTTACCTTTTTTTATTTTAGATTATCTATCAAGTATCAATTTTGGCTGAGAGTTAAAAATCTATAGGCCTGCATGTAACCAACAGCCAAGAAAGCTACATGCCAAGTACTTGTCTAGAAGTCTAACAATTCCAAAATCACTGCCCATTTATACCTTTCAGAACCTTGGCTAAGAAGAATAATATTTTTAGAGGACTCTATGGATATTATGCAGTATATCCATTCTCCTTGGATATTCTAAATTATAACCCTGGATTAAGCTGAGAAAGCTATTTTACCTGCATGACTGCATTCCACTGGCCCCCTGAAAAATAGCTATTCATGAACTATGCCTTGGCATATTGCCATTCACTTATGTTTGAAGGACGTTCTAATAAATAGCCATTGGAAACACACTGTGTTGCCTTTAAGGCTGTGTGTGTTAGACTACCTAGTGTCTGCTCCTTTCAGACTCACAGGAGAAACATCTCTCTCGCCTTCTCATTGGGAATCATTCTTCTATGCACCTGGTTGATTTTCTTACCTAATGGACACAGTGACTTGTGTAATTCATTGCTAACTCCGATAGAGTTTTAGTGGCATTTATTTTATTAGCCAGCTTGCTGACTTCATCTTCCTTTCTCTCCCCTTGTCTCATTTTTCTCACTTACTTGACACTACAATATTTTATGCAGCTCTGGAAATGGCTTTAAATCCTTTTGGAAGCACAAAGTGGGCTATAATTAAATAAATTCTAAAAATGGGGACTCCTAATGTGTTATTTTCTCAGTCAAGAGCCACAACTCAAATACCGCAAGAATTAACAAGGGTTCATCAATCCTGTGTCCAAAGCCTGCCACTGGACAATCCTCCAATATTTTCCCAATTGTTTTTCTCCCTGTGCCCTGCAGAACTCTGTCCTGTCACTGGTCAGTTATTCGCAGGATGCGATTAGGTGTGAGCACTTGCTTTCTTGACTTGGCTTCTGCTGACTTTCTATGAGAAATGTCTCCCTTGACACACCTGCAGTCTTTTTTGGTCAGATCTTACCTATCACTCATGGTCTCTTCCATGAATCACGGTCTGATTTTCACAGCCAGATGTGATGTCACTGTATTCTGAAAGTTCTCAAAGCTCTCTGTTAGCATCTGTTGTGTTCCACCTGATGTTAAAAATACTTGTACAGATCTCACCATCTTTTTGAAAGTGTAGATTCCTGGAGGTTTGAAGATCAAGGATGCTGCTCTTCTGTTTATCTTTTTTTTTTTTTTTTTTTTTTGGTACTAAAGCTTAAATTTTTTTGAGGCCAGCAGGTGGTGTGATTAAGGGTGCTGGACTCCCATGTGGCCAACTGCGGTTCGAGTCCTGGACCTGGCAGCCTGCTTTCTCACTTTCTCTCTCTCTCTCTCTCCCTCTCAAAAAAATTTTTAAGAAAGCTCAAATTTTAAAAATATATTCATTTTAATTTATCATTATTATTATTTTAAGTTTGCTATAGGGCACATATTCTCTCTCTCTCTCTGGTGAGAGAGAGCGAGAGAGAGAGAGGAAAAGTGAGAAAGCAAGCCACCAGTTTTAGGACTTGAGTCAACGTCAGCTCTGTGGGAACTCAGCACCTTAACAACCATGCCACCTCCTGACCCCTAAAGTTCAAATTTTGGATGAAATTCAACCTTTGAGTAAGGACACACCCTCAATTAAAGACACCAATGTTGACTTTTATTACAAATACATGTGGAGTACAAAATATGGAGGCCATAATAAATTCAGATGCTTGAATTTTATCTGACAGGCCTAAAGTTTAGATTTTTTCCCCCAGCAACTTACTCTGCCATCCCTTGGAAATACTAGCAGGACATCTATCTAAGCGGTTGTGTTGATTTAATCCTTGCCTCACCTCAACCCCTTCCCTTTACACTCCAAGAACCATCTTCCTGAAATAAACATGACCTGTTTCGAATCCTTCCACAGCCTTCAAGACACAGTCCTTAGTCTTAGTTAATTCTGCAAGGCTCTCCCTGGCTCTGACGCCTGCTTCTTCAGATTCATTTCACCACGTCTGTGCTCCAGCCACAGTGAACTGCTTTTAGTGCCCATGCTGGGTCAGGGTCTCTGCCTAAGTGGGACTAGGGCAAACAGAAGCAATCCCTATGTCTGCGATGCTGCTTTCCTCTGCTTTCCACTTACTAGTTCTGATCGTCTTGCAGTAATTGTCTCGGATGCTTTTGTCCTTTGGGAAGTCTGTCATCCTTCTGTTTTGTCATAGAGAAGCCACATTTCCATTCCCTAAGGCCCCTGGAGCATCTTCATAATAACAGCACACTGGATCACTGTTCTCACTTTATGTAGTTTTTTCCCTTTCTAGAATCAATATTACGAACTCTTTTAGGGAAAAGACTATTTATATTTTTTTCTTATTTCTTATTTATATTCTTTCTTATTTCTTATTTCTTCATTACCCACTACCTTGTGTTTAGTAAATGTTTGTTGATCAAGTTAATGATCTATCATCTATCTATCTATCTATCTATTAATGCTGACTTGCAAGACACTATATATATATGTGTGTGTGTGTGTGTGTGTGTGTGTACAATCTACTGTACAATCCTGACCTCCATAGGATCAAAAGATTAAAAGAGCAAGAAGAAAACAGATTCAGAGTTCCCAAGAAACTTAGAAATTTGGTTGAATAATGAAGTTTAGAGAACTCTAAATAGAGCAGAAGATCATAATAAACATAAAAGGGGGAAAATGTGACAAGATTCAGAGGAAATAGAATTATTGAGAACTGTTTCTTACATGAAGTCATTTCAGATATTGGTGGAAACTTACATGTGTCTGTTAGAAATAAGCTGGACCTTCATTAATGTTGCTTAGCAAAAAGGTTTCAAGGTTTCATTTTGTTCATCATTTTCCCAAGAGAGCTATCACATTCGTTCACCCCTACTAACATCCTTGTAATTGTTTCCCCAGTGTCACCTTCTGGAATTACTCTTAAGACACTTTTTTATCACCCAGGTTCTTTACATGCACAACATTGCAGACATACTCTGGTTCTAATGAGGTGGCCTTCTTGTTTCATTTTTTTAATCAGTTCCCTATATCCTGTATCATCCCTTTTCAGCTTCTCTGAAAGATACCTGTTTAGGACCCAGCCAAGGCAGTACAGGTGTTAAGGCACCACTGCATAATACTGGAGCCATGTGGGAAGGCCCAGAGTTTGGATTCTGGGTGACCTGAAAATGCCAGGTGCGACCACAAATGCCAGTCACCTGACTAGCTAGAAGGCTGGGAGGGAGGGGATATAGTACCGACCAGAGGTTCCTTTCCCTCTCCTCTCTCTCTCTCATGAGAGAAGTAAATAAAGTTTAAAACAAACACACATCCAGGTGGTCTCGCATCATTTTAAAGATAATCAAGAAAAATAAGGGCCTTTAGCTATGTTTCATTAATGAAATTGAAAAGCAACATTCTCCATCTGTTTGTTATGCAAAATGATGAGAGCTTACTGAAGAAAGGCAGCCAGTCAGTGGACATAGGGCTCCTTTCTCTTCAATAGGATTTTCAGCCATGCTCAAACAAGGCCCCTTCTTGTCTAGCAAGCAGTTTGCTCATTGTTTTGTCCTAATTTACCCTGACAGTCCATGAGGAATTTAACTAATGATTTCTAAATGACATTGAAAATGCTTGCAGATTAA
Organism: Tupaia belangeri chinensis; assembly: GCF_000334495.1. Classification (NCBI taxonomy): domain Eukaryota; kingdom Metazoa; phylum Chordata; class Mammalia; order Scandentia; family Tupaiidae; genus Tupaia; species Tupaia belangeri. Next base: position 756,062 of record NW_006160136.1, read on the forward strand.
CAGTATTCATAAAGATAAAATATCAATTAGTGTTTTGAAAGTCTTTCTCTTTGATTGCTTCTATCTGTGGATTTACATGTCTTGAATTCCTTACTCTTAAAGAGATGTTTTCCCCCCACCTTGTTGTTTTTTTTTTTTTTTTCTTGTTGTACAATTGGATACAAATGCAGAAAAAGCAACCATTCTGGGTTTTAAAAAAATTCTCTTGGCATTCATGCAGATAAAACTCCCCTGTTTTTGTCATTACTTTAGGAATGTATATTTGATTAATGTTCTGGAACTTGACTAGTTCAGACAAGATTTAATGTTTTCTTTTCATTTTTTTTAATCCCCTAAACTCAATTGAATTATTTTGCCCTTAGTTTTATTCTTTATAAGGTGTCTGCTGGCTTTAAAACTCATAGAACTTGTCTGCACTTTATGACAGAAACTGAAAGATGGAAAGATAAAGCAGCAGACTCGACAAGTGTAGAGCTCAGAGCCTGTGTGCAAGACGAGTAGTGGTGGGTGGGAGGCAGGGGCTCAGAGGGAAAATGTTGACTAGACATGACAAAGCTGTTTGCTTTCTGCCGAGGGTGATCTCTCTGATATTATCTTTGATGTGATTGACATGCAATCCGTATATGCTTTGAAAAACCGTATTATATGCTGTTGAGATATACAGTGATAAAATGTAAAAAAAAAAAAAATTAAGCCCCCATATTACAGGCATTTGTGTTTATCACCCAAGTCATTTAGACTCCAAGTTCACTTGAAGAATTCGTGCTGTGGGATGCCAGAGTGCGTAAATGTGCATAGGGCCAGTCCCTAAGGTATCTTTCCTTAAACATCTCATGAAGAACAGAGTGCCTTTACTTGGCTAAATCAATGCTTGTCAGCCTCACAGGACATTTTCATCTGTGTGTTAAGAAAATAAATATTAAGATGAATAATATAAACAACACATTCTTATTAGAGAAAGCAAGGAAGTACGGTTTTTGTGTTAATTACTGTAATAGGTTTTCTTTATCATTTATTCTTTACCATAGTCTCCTCTTTTTGTTCTTAGAGAGGTTTGTGCTAAAGGGCACATGGGCTCCCCAGAAAGACAGAGAGACAGAGAGACAGAAAACAAGAAATCACCTCCTAGGAGGAATGACCATGCCGCAGCCCCTTCTCCATTCTCCTCTTGGGATCTTTGGCACACACACACACACACACACACACACACATACACACACACACACACACACACACACCTGGAGTGAGTTTAAGCCACCAGGTCTGGGGCTTGAACTGCAGTTAACTACATGAGAGTCCAGTGACATAGGAGAGAGAAAAGGAAAGCGAGAAAGATAGTCTACTCTTGAGTGACCAGAAAGAATGAGAAGACAGAAAAATTTGGTACCTTCATAGAAGAACCTCATCCCATTTCAATGCTGAGAAACCATCATGATAGGAGAATGGAGGAAAGTCTTAAGGAAGATGAGCATTTTCATTCCAGTCCCTCCCTCCATATTTTCTCTGTATGGCCTCACTATAGCTGTCTGTCACATTTGAAAGAAGATGATGGTAATACTCAACAGAAAGATGACAGTAATATGACGTGTTGCAGTATCCCTAACAGTCAATCTTCTTCACTTTCCAGGATTCCAGGTTTTTGTTTTAAAATTTATATTTATTTCATTTTATTTACTTTCATTATTTTTTAATTTGCTACAAGGTACATCTGCTCACCAGAGAGAGAGAGAGAGAGAGAGAGAGAAAAGGAAAGCGAGAAAGCAAGCCACCAAGTCCGGGACTTGAACAACAGTCAGCCATGTGGGAGTCTAGTACCTTAGCCACCATGCCACCTGCTGGCTTAGGATTCTAAGTATTCAAGTCAACATTTTTAATTCCCTAAGTCATTGATTCTCAAAATTTGGTCCTAGTATAGTATTAGCAACTCCTTAAAGCTTATTAAGATGATAAATATCAGAGCCTACCCCAGACCTACTGAATACCAAAGTAGGAGTGGGTCCAGCAATGTCTTCCTTAAGAAGTCCTCTAGGTAATTCTAATGCACACTCAGGTTGAAAACCACTGTTCTCATTTTTTTAAGAAGAATTATTTATTTAATTTTATTTATTATTATTATTTATTTTGCTCTAGGACATGTGTGTCCACCAGAGAGAGAGGGGGAAAGTGAGAAGGCAAGCTGCTATGTCTGGTACTTGAACCATAGTTAGCCATGTGGGAGTCCAGCACCTTAACCACCATACCACCTGCTGGCCCAAGAACCACCATTCTAAGTCAAATAGCCCATCACAGGCATATGTATGAATGATAAGGAATAAAATATTTAAAACAATGCAAGATAATCAAGCTGATGTTGCACTAAAAGTAGAACATTAATTGTCCTCTATTCAAACTGTTTTCTTCGTTCCAGAATTCTAAATAGATCTATATTTTGTTGTTTGTTTTCTATGACTTTCTTTTGTATAATTTTTTAAGGCCAACAGAATTTGACTTAGGTTGGGATGAGTATATTGAGTTCCTATTTTAATGTATGCAGTATTCTGCCAATATCAGGATAAAATGATATATTCAGGAGCTCCTGGAAAAATGAAATTAGGCTTAGCCGTGGCAGCACAGGTGGTAGGGTGCCTCTGGGGGTTACTGGAGCCCCATAGGAGGCCTAGATTCAGTTCCTTAGCAGACCTGAACTCACTGGGTGCACACACAGGAACCTTTGATCCTGAAGGCTTCAAGTCAGGGGGAGGATCCCGCAATGGGGAGACTGTCAAGGTTACTTATCCCTCTCCCTCTCTCTCTCTCTTTCTCTCATCTCATTTAAAAAAAAAAAAAGAATTAACTTTAAAAAAATAAAAATGAAATAAAATGAATCAGCACATTGGCATAGCATGGATATCCAGTATGGAATGGTTAGTAATCAAGACATAACTTTTAGAATTATAGACCTAAAACTAGAATGAGAGTTCAGTCCTCATCTCTTGGTCTGGAGAGGAGAGAACCACACTCATTTACAAACACAACTGAAGTAATGTGAGTGTGTAAAGTCTTCGGGTCTTTCTACAGGGTTGCTTTGGGGAGGTTTTACTAATACCATGAGATTTGACACACACATATACAATCATGTCAACAAGTCTCTCTCTGCCTCCCTAGCACATTTCTTTGAGCCTCTGATAATTAGGATGGTAACTAAATTGGCTGTTTTTATTTTTCTGGTATCAATACCAGCTAAGAAGATTATACTATGCTTGAATATCAAGGCTCTTTTTATAACTGATAGGATCTAATCCTGCTTCTTTGCTCTTCATATTTAGCAAAGATACAAAATGAGAAACATAAGTTATAAACTGAGTCCCCTGTTTCACACCCATGTTGACCTCCATTGTCCATAGATTCACTTTGACTTTGCTAATGACGACAGTTGTACTTTTTTCCTGTTTTTTTTTTTATTTCCTCAGTACCTGCAGAATAAATCCCGTGATAAATTGGGAAGACATTTCATTGTTCATATATTTACTTATCTCCTGTGCCCTTCAAAATTATTTTCTGCTTTTGAAGGTTCATTCTATTCTTAATGCAAGAAAAACATCCCTCTGGAGGAATGACTGAAATTAAGGATTGTCAACGTAAATTCATCATTAAAACAAGACCAATCTTTAGATCCTACAGATTTCCTTGGGAACATATTTTAACACTGTTTCCCAAACATCCTCTAGGGTAGCAGATCTAAAATTTTGTAGCACATTAGAATCACCAGAGAACATTAGATATACCAATGCCCAGACCACAGTTCAGGCAAATTAAGTCAGAATATTTGTGGGTGGGACTCGGGCATTGGTATTTTGTACATTTTCACAGATGATTCCAATGGAAAACTAAATTCAAAAATCAGGAAGCTAGAAAATGCTCCTCAGTATTATGAGATATTAATGTGATAATTAAAAGGAGAAAAAGTTAACCTAAAAAATAAAATTTAATTTAAAAAATTTTATAGCTTGCTATACTTGAGAAATGTAGCAAGTGTACTTTTCTTCTTAGAAACACTTAAGAGAATCACAATAAATGTTTTCTTCATTAACAATTCTGGGGCTGCCAGCCCATGGTGGTTAAAGCAGCTGGATTCCACATGGCCTACTGTGTATTCAAGTCCCAGACCCAGCAGTTCGAACAAGCCTCCAGGCACCTGTGAATTGATGCACGAAGCCCCGAAAGGAGAATGGAGGAGAAGGGATTGCTGCATGGCCATCCCTCTGTGAGGCACTTCCTCACTCTCTCTCTCTCTGTTTGGTGAGTGCACATACCATGTAGCAAATTATTTTTTATAAATATTTTTCCTTTTATTATTATTTTTTTCATTTCACTTTCTTCCATACATTCAATCACATTATTATTTGTCTTACAAAGTGGATATTTAAGCAGGTGAACATTTCTCCCTAGTACTGTTGATAAAACTACGAAATATCTTCAACAGATAGTACCACACCTCTTTGTGGAGAGAGAGACTCTGAGTAGTCTTCGCAGTAGAGAAAACTAGTGAGTGTGAAGAACGAAAAAGGAAAAGAGAAAAGGAAAAGCTAAAATCTTTTAATTTCAAAAAAAGTTTTAGTTTTAATAGATCAAAAATACCTATTAATACCTATTTAATGACTACATTAAGCTATATAGCCCAAGCAAGGTGCTGCTTTATAATATGTACACTTTACTGAGGTTTACACTTAAAGTCAGATATGCATTCATAAATTTGTATATTGCAATGGTGTTGCTATTGAAAGTCTTTAAATTAATTAAGATCTTTAGTGACTCAATAAAATATAGGGAAAAAAGTATGGAAAACAACTGTACATACCAGAGACAGTGTCAGAGAAGTGGGGGAGTTGGCAGAGGGCGAGAGATAAAGAATCGAGGGGGGACGGGGAGCAAAATACATAAGAAACAAGAAATAGAAAATTATTTGTTGATGATAACATGTACCGTCATATCCTTGATTGAGCCAATATACAATGTATATTGGATGGAAAAATCTCATTTTGTATGCTGTATTGATGAACAGTGAATGATTGTAAATTAATTAATTGATTAATTAAAAATAAATTAATTAAAGTGAAGACATGGCAAAAAAAAGAAAAACTAAAATCTCACATTCTTAGATGAGATTCCTTCCATCTAAGGGAAGAGAAAAGATAATTTCTAGAAGGCTTCATATAGAAGGGAAAATGACTTCCCAGAAGCCCAAATGACATCTCATTTTTTTTTTTTCTAGAGGTTTTTTTGCTATAGGGCATGTGCGCTCTTGAGAAGGACAGAGAGAGACAGAGAGACATAAAGCAAGAAATCACCCCCTAGGGAGATGGCCACACCGCAATCCCTTCTCCTCCATTCTCCTTTCGTGATCTTGGGCACGTGTGCACATGTGCCCAGCCTGAGTTTAAGCTACTGGATCCAGGACTTGAACTGCAGTTGACTACGTAGGAGTCCAATGACATAGCCATTATGCTAACTGCTGATCCTGAACATCTCAAATTTTATTGGCTCTGCTAGGATTATTTTTATTAGTGGACAAACTGTGGAGCCAATTACATTCTCCATAGTTAAGAAATCGGGACAGAAGGATTCCATAAGAAAATAGGAAATATAGGTTACTATTGAGAAGGGATAATGAATGCTGTGTAATAAAAATAAATAAATATTCATTCTTACTCCTTATTATCCTTCCTAAAAATCTATACATTTTATAATTTTTTAAATTACAGTTTAGCAATGAGCTCTTTTTTTAAAATTCTCTTGGGACCAGCAGATGATGTAATGGTTACATTGCTGGACTCCCACATAGTTAACCATGGTTTGAACCCAGACTCAGTGGCTTAAAATTTATGCTGGGCACTTGTGCATTGTGCTCAAAATCCCAAGAGGAAAATGGAGAAGAAGGGATTGCAGTGTGGCCATGCCCTCTGGGGGGTGACTTCTCACTTTCTGTCTCTGTCTCTGTCTCTTTCTGTCTCTCTAGCAAGCAGAGTTTTCCTATAGCTAAAATCTCTGAAACTAAATAAAATAAAATAAACATTTTTATTGTTTTATAAGTACTGTTTTTATAAACATTGTTTAACACTTCAGAACAGTTCAGACCCATATGTTCTCATTTTTTCTAAGTGGATATGAAACATATTAAGGAGAAGATTGGTTTAAACCTTCTAATACAGAACTCATACCAATTTCAACATGACTAGCTCTAAATAAACATTTCAATAATATATAGGAAACACAACTCTATTGAGAGGAGGAAAAAAGAAAATAATAATAGGGCTAAAACTCTAGAAAAATGTATAGTTAGCATCTTTGAGGAAATAATGTCTATAGTAGCCTGTGAATTAGGGAAGGAGTATCCCACAGCCCTAATCAGAAACTACAGTCTTCTAAGATAAAGTAATCAAGAACTGATGAGCTAGATGGGACCAGGTCAAGAAAATGCAAAGGCAAAACAAAGAGTGATACCAGACCAACTCTGTAACCTAGCAGTTTAGGGAGCTGGATCCCACATGACCAGCTATGGTTCAAATCCTGGCCCCAGTGGCTTGAAAAACATTCTGAGTGTATGTATATGCGTGACCAGAATCCCAAAGAGATGGAAAAATTGATGAGAAGGAGTTGTGACATGATCATGTCCCATAGATGGAGGAGGGGAGGACTGTGTGGTTTTCTTCTCTCTTTTTATCTCTCTGTCTCTGGCAATCCCATGAACCTCTGGCAAGTAAAAAAAAAAAAAAGTAATATTTAATATGATATCTATATTAATTTTTCATTTTATTTGACTTTGGCAGCCTTAATTATTTGCTGTCATCCAATAAAGTCTGTTTTTTTTGTTTGTTTGTTTGTTTTTTGCTTGTTTCATTAGTCTTATTTCTTTTTGAAGCAACTTCTTAGATACTTCTCCCAATGATCAGACCCTTTATTTATTCTTTTTCCAGTTGATGGAAAATATTAAGATGTGAATTTTTCAATCCTTTGAGATGATTGTTTCCTAATTTTTGGTTTTTTACTTAAGAATATAACAGGTATCACTGAGTCCTCTGTACTTTGAAGCCAGTTGACTGGTCAAAATTCCCAATTCCATGCCCCTTGGAAATCCGAGGCTTTCTGCAATTATAAATTTTAGATTTTTAAGGCATTATCTTTGCCACTCTTTGCCTTCTCTGTTTCACATTATGTTGTGATTTTTTTTGTTTTGTTGTTTAGTTTTTTTGCCATAGGACACATGCTCTCTCCAAAGGGGAGAGATAGAGAGAGAGTGAAATAGAGAAATCAGCCCCCAGGAGGGATGGCTTACTGCAATCCATTCTCTTTCCTTCTCCTTTCAGGATTATGGGCATGCATGCACACATGAGTGATGTGATTTTTAAACCATAGAGTCCAGCCATGGGATCTCACCAACTTCCATGTGCACATGCTCCTACCACTTTCCCTCTTCTCTCTTGCTCCTGGTTTTCTCTCTCTCTCTTTTCCTTAGAAACACAAGCTCCTCCCATTTGTCCCCTTTATTACTATCTCTTCAGGTAGACTAAGTGGCACCCACGTCTTTAGGGCCTTGCTGTCCATCCCACGTGTCCTATCACTGTGATTTCCAAGAGCATATAAATGAGCACTTCCCATCAAAGCTGATTTCTGAGCCTACCAAACTATAAAGGTAATAAAAATTTTGCCTTATAACAATAATACCAATAAAAATAAAACCATTCATAATGATTTTTCCCATCCACTAGGGTCTTAATATGTACCCACCCCTATCCTTTTATGCATTATGGCATTAATATTTCTCAAAAAGCCTTGAAAGTATGAATTTTTTATTGTAACAAGAGAACTGAAATTTATAGATACAAACAGCTCTTTATTACTCATTATGCTCAACAACTCGAAAGTAGACATGTTTCCTAGATTTTTTTATTATATTGCTGATGTTATTATTCTAGGAAAACTTTATTTCATATTACCTTGAACATCCTAAGGGGGAAAATTGCTTTTTAAAAAAAAAATTTTTTTCTAGAGAGTGCAAGTGCTCACCAGAGAGGGAGGGAGAGAAAACACTCTCCCACCCCACCGTAAGGAATGGTCAAGTCGCAATCCCTTCTCCTGGTTTTTTCATCATGTGAGAATTTGGGGCATGTATGTTCATGTGTTCTGCATGTTTCTCAAGCTGCTGGGTCCAAAACTCCACCATGGGGACAGCTATGTAGGATCTGGCTGCCTGAACCCCTAGGCTACAGAGAGAGTCTGGAAAATAACTTCTAAATCCTTACTGTCCATAGAAAATGATTATTTTAGGAAAAGACTGTGTGACACTTATGTAATCTTGCACCAGGGCTCAGAGAAAGAACATTTTTTGATTTTTTTTTTGATGGATTCTTGCAATAGGATACACAAGTTTGCTGGAGAGACAGGGAAAGACAGAAAGAGACAGAGAAACAGAAAGTGAGAAACCACCCCTCCCCCCAGGAGACATGGCCACAGCACAATCCCTCCATTGAGAACCTCCATTCTCCTCTCAGGATTTTGAGCATGCATGCACATGCACCTGGCATCAGTTTTAAGCCACTGGGTACAGGACTCGAACTGCATTGACTGACTTAACCATTACTCCATCTGCTGGTGAGAAACACATTTTTTAATACGTATGAACAACTCTTCCAAAAAGTAGGGTTCCATTTTGCAGTCTCTTTTTGTCAAAATTCATGTATAATTACTTTGAACATCAGTTTTATCATTAATTTACACTAATTTGAAGCATAGCATTAGAGTAATTTATTTAAATGTACAGTCTTTCACGGGTGAAGCATCTCTCGTATTGAAGGGGGACAAAGGAAGAATGGATATTACACATCAAACATGTAATAGTTTACCATTGCTAACATACATCTCTATAGCGGGTTGATGAAATCACCTGAGGTCTCAACTGACCTGGCCGGAATGTGGATCTGAGAAGATGCCAACAGGCCTCACCTTCATGTTCTAAATCAGCATCCTAGTGTAGCCTGATGGGGGCTTTGACCCCCTTATACAGTCTGGGTTCTCCAGACTTTCTATAGTGTTTGCCCAATAAACCATCTGTTTACCACTGAACTCTTGTGTGTCTTTTCCTGTCCCTTTAGAAGCACTTTGATGAACTCAGAGACAAGTTCTCCCACATCCTCATGCTCGCCACAGAAAGTCCCCTCTTCCTCAGGTCTTATGGAAAATCGAGTTCTTCCTCAGAATGTGGCTTCCTTAAACTACACTCTCAAGTGAATACTTCACTTTCTTCTGTGACAGCTGGGACTGGGACTCCTCCTAGCAAGTGCTAGCAGTTGTCTCCATCATTGCCTCTTTTAGGTCTTGGGCAGATGTCTTCCTCTCTTGCTTCACTCATCTGTTGATCTCCTTGCCAACCCTCAGGTTCAATGTGGCCTTCTGTCATTGGTCTCCTGTGGCCTCCAGTTCTTGTTTCATTCATACCATAGTGTGAGTGTTCCTTGAGCTCCTAGATTCCAGTGACCTGTGCCCAACACCACTCCAAGCATTTGCCTCAGAGTCTACCTTTAGAATCGAACCACAATACCTCCCCTTCTGAAGTCTTAAAACCCTCACACTTGGGACCAACAGTTAGTGTAATGGCTATTTCACTGGACTCCCATGTAGTTGACCATGGTTCGAGTCCCGGACCCGGTGGCTTAAAACTCACAATGGGCCCGTGTGAGTGCATGCCCAAGATCCTGAGAGGAGAATGGAGGTGAAGGGATTGCATCATGGCCATCCACTCAGGGGATGATTTCTCGCTTTCTATCTCTCTGTCTCTCTCTGCTTTCTGGTGAGCACACACACCCTATAGCAAAAACCTCTCCAAAAAAACAAACAAACAAAAAACCCCTCACACTTGATTTACCAGCATTTCATTCTGGCATTTCTTCTTAACTTCTCATCACCTCCCCCTGTTCAGTATTTTCCCTCTGAGCCTAGAAAACATTATGTATTACCTCAACTCTTTTCTTGCAGTACCCTCACTACCACCACCAATAATAATAATAAAAATAATAAGACTTGAAATGATTGTATTCATCCTAACTAGATTTTTTTTACATCTCTTTTTAATTCTCCAGTGAAATAGTGGTAAATGTTCACCTTTCAACTAATTCTAATAAAAAGATTTCAAACATTCACCTTTCTGCTCACAATATGATACCAGTACTCTGGGGTCGTGAACTTGCCACCATATTTTTAGAGAAACTTAAAGATATCAGGTGTATATTCCTTCAATTTCCTGATCCTGAGCTTACTAATTAATTGATTCTAGCAGTTAACCTCACCTTTTCTTTAAAGGAAAAAGTAAGCCTTTTTTCTTGGACTCAATCCTCTACTCTCGCCCAATATCCATTCCTTTCTACAGCCTTAATACTACATTCTCCCATTACCATTGATTGGCTTCAGTCTGACCTTCAGAATGCCCTTCAGTGGAGCACCCCACAGCCTCTGCCAAGGTGTTTATCGTCTTCGTGTAGATGTTACCTTTCTATGATGGAAGATTTCACATCTACATTTAGTGGTCAGCCTCCCTCTGTCTTGATAGCTAGTTTTTTATTATTATTTTTTAAATTTTAAGTCGTTTTGTCATTGGATTCCATTTCTTTTCAAACACATGTAGAATGTAAGGCAATATTTTTTTTTTACTGATTTAACTTCCTCTTACCTTAATTGTAATTTTCTCCTCTTGTTCTAGCTCTCAATAATTTAACTTGGAAAAAAAAAAAGCTAACCTTATTTTAGCTGAATTTTTAACCAGTTCTCCTGAAAACCTTGACTTTCTCACCACAAATGATGATTCATTCATTAATTTATTCTAAAATGTTTATTAAGTACCATGAGGGAACCAGCAGTTAGCGTAATGGCTATGTCGCTGGACTCCCACGTAGTCGACCGCGGTTCGTGTCCCGGACCCGGTGGCTTAAAACTCACGCCGGGCGCATGTGCGTGCGTGCCCAAGATCCCGAGAGGAGAATGGAGGAGAAGGGATTGCGGCGTGACCATCCCCCCTGGGGGGTGATTTCTCACTTTTTGTCTCTATGTCTCTCTCTGTCTGTCTGGCGAGCGCACGCGCCCTACAGTGAAAATCTCTCCAAAAAAAAAAGTACCATAATAAATCAGGCCTGGTCTTCCTAGGATCTTAGTGTGACTGCTAAGAGCTATAGCAGAGCTACGAATAAGACGTCATAGGTGTTAGACATGGTAGGAGAGAGTTACCACTATCAAAGGTAGGATTGAAGCAAATCTTCATACAGGAATTTGGCCTTTGGAGTCAGCTGGAGAGACAGGCTTTAGATTTGTGTTGTAGGTGGATGAAAAACAGTAGAAACAAAGAGACACGAAAGGAGATTAGAAAGAGAGTGATGTTTTCTATTAGCCGATAGATTTGAGTATAGCCAAACATGAGTGAAATGGTAGACTACAATGACTCTAAGAATGCAGTGGTGGTGATTGAAGATTTACCCCACGGTAGCGTGCTTTGCCCTATCATTGTCTGTCAGCTGTCTTCAAACTCTTCTTGAATTCGTACAGCCAAGAGTGGAATCTGCACTCACCACCAGAGGATGGATTTTCTTTCAGTTTTCCTTTCTATCTTTTGCCTTTGGCTCTTTCCTTTGAACGGCTCATATCCTTGGAGGCAAAAATTATACTTATAGCTTGGCAGAAACTCCTTCATTTTCTTTTCTTTTTTTTTTTTTTTTGTAAAAATTATATGTGCTCACAGAGATGTATTAGTGCCATTGAAATCTGTGCTTGTTGGTTTGTTTACCTAAATATATACAGTTGTTTGAAGTATTTTAATCAATAGCTTTAGGACTTTATTTTTTAACAATTTCTAATTTGTTTATTTTTAGAGAAGTTTTTGCTACAGGGCAGGTGTGCTCACTGGAGAGACAGAGAGACAAAAAGCAAGAATCACCCTTTAGGGCAAATGGCCACACCACGATCTCTTCTTTAGTTTCCTCTCAGGATTTTGGGCACACATGCACACATGCCCAGTGTAAGTGTTAAGCTGCCGGCTCCGGGATTTGATTTCCACCATGGTCTATTACATGGGAATCCAACGACATAGGCCCTTACATCATCTGCTAGTCCCAACGATTTCCAACTTTCTAACAATTTCCATTATCTCCTCTTTATTTAAAATATTTTTCCCTTTATCTTCTCTCTCATTTCTCCCTGCTTTTATGTGTACTCCACCTACCTTGGATCAGTCTCTAATATGGATATTCTAGAACATTGGGCAGGCCAAGTTCTGTCTTAAAAATCTCTTGACAGAAAAACAAACATATATATTTTTTGGAGAGGTTTTTGCTATAGGATGTGTGCGCTCACCAGAAAGACCCAGACAGACAGAGAGACAGAAAGGGAGAAATCCCCCCCCCCCACATACCCGTCCCCGGGGAGATCATACCCGTCACCGGGGAGATGGCCACACCACAATCCCTTCTCCTCCATTCTCCTCTCGGGATCTTGGGCACGCACACACACGTACCTGGCATGAGTTTAAGCCACCATGTCCAGGACTCGAACCGCGGTCAACTACGTGGGAGTCCAGCGACATAGCCATTACACTAACTGCTGGTCCCCAAAACAAACATATTTTTAAAAATGAATGTAAGGACATTTGGAGACACCCTCAGCATTTTGTCTCGTTGAATATTTTGTACAGAACTGGAACTTACTCTGTGTGTGGCAGTCTTAATGAGTTCTCTTTTACCTTCATTGAAGCATCTTTATCCAGTCCTATTTAATGTTTTAATTATAGTTATAAAGAAATATAGTTATATATATAACTATATATCAAGTTATAGTGATTTCTTGCCTTCTGTCTCTCTGACAAGCACACATGCCCTATAACAAAAATCTCTCTTTAAAAACAAACAAACCAACCAAAAACCTTGTAATCTTGTTATCTTGTGTATGTTCAATTCTGTCTGCTTTTTTTTCCCAGACATGGTCTTGCCACGTGGTGATCCCCCTGCCTCAGCCTCCCAGTTGGGACTACAGGGATGTGGTCCCATACCTGGCTCCTTTTCTAGACAGTGTCTCACTGTGTTGCCCAGCTCAACTTGAAACCTGTCGCTCTCCTGCCTCAATCTCCCCCAGCCCCTGGAACCACTAGCATAGGCTACCACCCCTGGTTCCTAGGTTGTACCAGGAATTGAACCTAGATATTCCGTGTGGTCCCAGCCTGTGGAGCGCAGCATCTCTGTAGGTATCACCACCAGGGCTGACCAAGCTCCATCCTGTTGAATAGCTGAATATGGTTAGAGAGAAATATGCCACCATACTGATGAATGCCCATTGATCATGCAACCTAAACAGACTCTCAGAACAGTCCAGAAATCTTATTACATAACTGATCCACTTACTCTTCTACTCTCCAAAACAACCATTTAATACCTTCTGTCAGCCTCCCAAGCATCCCATCTCTCACTTTCACTTCGCATTTTGCCTCAGAAATGTCAATAGAGCCTATGAAAAGAGCGGGTTGGTAGCTACAAATACTCCAAACTTTTCACATCTGAATCCATTCATTCTGTCCTTAAATAAATGAGTTGTCTTTGCATTCACTTAGGGTTAACTTTTCTTTTTTATTCCTATTTTGTTTTATTCCTCTTTATTTGTAAATTGTTGTTGTCAGTCTTTTAAATTGAAGTATAATATATATAAAAAGGAGCACAATTTATAGCTTAATAATTGTTTAAGAGATTTTTTTGCTATCGGGCTCATGTGCTCACCAAAAAGACAGAGATACTGAGAGACAGAAAGTGAGAAATCACCCCCCGGGGGGATGGCCACACTGCAATCCCTTCTCCTCCATTCTCCTCTCAGGATCTTGAGCACACACGCACACGCGCCCGTTGTGAGTTTAAGCCACTGAGTCCAGGACTTGAACCATGGTCGACTACATGGGTGTCCAGCGACATAGCCATTATGCAAACTGCTGGTCCCATCAGTTTAGTAAATTTTACATGTAAAAACCCATGTATTCACTATCCAGATCAAAATTTAAAAGGGTCCTATCATCACAGAAATGTTGTTATGTCTGTTCTTTCATTATCCTCAGAAAAGTACCCACAATCTTGATTTCTTTTGTCATAGTTTTGTTTTGATTTGAATAACTATAACTGGCTCCTTCGTACTCCCCTGTTACCCATTTCTAACCCCTGGCAACCATTAATCTACCCTCTGTTTCTAAAATGTTGGCATATCAAAATGTTATATACAAGAAATCTTACAATATATAATTTTTTGAAATTGCCTTTTTATTTGTTTGTTTATTTATAGTTTGTTTTGTTGTTGTTTTTTGCTGTAGGCTGCATATCTTTGCCAGAGAGAGACAGAGAGAGAGAGAGAGAAATCACTCTGCAGGTGGATGGCCATGCCACAATCCCCTCTCCTCCATTCTCTCTTAGGATTTTGATCATGCACACACACGTGCCTGGCATGATTCTCAAGTCAGTGGATCCAGGACTCTAACTGTGGAATCAGCCACATGGATCCAAATGCCTTAACCCCACACCACCTGCTGGCCTGAAATTGCCTTTATTTTACTTGGCTCAGTAGAGCTTCCTGAAGATTCATCTAAGTTATGTGTATGAGAGGTACTTTAATTCCATTTTTCTAAGACCTTCCTGAAGCACCTCAGTATTAGTTCATTCAAGCTCATTTTTGTCAGATTTTACTTTTGTCTTCTTACTTATTTGTGGGCTTTTACAAAATACTGATTCTAGTACAGGTTTGTTTGTCAGATACATGTATTGCATGTACCCTTTCTTGGTATTTTGATAATAGAAAGTTATAAACATCAATGAACCCCGAGTTAATAATCATTCCTTTTATGGCTAGCTCTTTTTAAATCATGTTTAAAAAAATTTTGCTTTTTCTAAGATCATGAAGTCTTTCTTAGTTTTCTTCTAAAAACCATATTATTATACTTTTTATGTTTATCTCTATGATCCATCTCATATTAATTGTGTATGGTGTGAGGAAGAAGTCAGAGTCATTTTTCTTGTTCAGCTCATCTGGCATAATTTATTGAAAAGACCATTCTTACCTACACTGATTTATAGTGACACTCATGATATAAATAAGGGGGTTATACTTGGTTCCAGTCTCTATTCTTTTCTATTAGTCTATTGTTCTCTCCTTAGAACAATACTATTCTATCTTAATTACCATGACCTCTTGATATCTAGTGTCATATATCCTTCCATTTTTTTTAATCTCTCTAAAATGTTTTTGGTTATTGTAAGTTCTTTTTATTTCCACATATATTTTAAAATAGACTTCTTTATTTATTCCAAGAAATCTTTCTGTATTTTCATAGAAAGTGTGTTGAATGTAGCTTTTTTTCTTTTTAAGGAGAATTGACATTTTAACAATATTGAGTATTTTATTCCTCATTTGAGTCTTATTTTTCATGATTTATTCATTCATTTAATTCCATTTATTATTATTATTATTATTATTATTATTATTTTGACCAGAGAGAGACAGAGAGGGAGAGAGAAAGGGAAAGCAAGGTCCAGGACTCGAACTGCAGTAGGCCATGTGGAAATCCAGTGCCTTTAACCACCATGCCATCTCCCAGCCCCCATTTAAGTCTTAAGTAATTTCTCTCATTAAGGTTTTCTAATGTCAGTATAGAAGCTTTGTTCAAATGTAATTCCAAGTATATAATTTTTATGCTATATACATAGTATCAATTAAAAATTTTATTTTAAACTGTCTGTTATTGTTATTTAGAAATAGTTTTTCCTTTTTTGGGGTGGGGGGGATTTTTGCTATAGGGCACATGTGCTAAGAAAAGAGACAGAAAACAAGAAAGTAAGAAATCATCCCCCAAAGGGGGAAGACCATGTCTAAATCCCTTCTCCTCCATTCTCCTCTCAGGATTTTGGGCACACACATACATGCACCTGGCATGAGGTTTAAGCCGCCAGGTCTGGGACTCAAACCATAGTCAACTATGTGGGAGTTCAACAATATAACTACTATGCCATCTGCTGGACCCTTTTCTTTAATTCTAATGATTTATTTTCTTTAGTGTATTTTTTGTAAGGTCTATATAGCAATCATGTCAACTTTTTGTTTTTGTTTTGTTTTCTTTTTCCATAGGGCTTATGCACTCTCCAGAGAGAGACAGAGAGAAATCAGTCCCCCAGGTGGTACGACCATGCCATAATCCCATTTTCTTCATTCTTTTCTCAGGATTTTTGGGCACACACACATGCTATCAGTGTGTTTTTCAAACTTCTGGGTCTGGCACTCAAATCAAACAGTCAGTTAGCTATGTGGGATCTAGTGCCTTAAGCACCATGCCACATGCTGACCCTTTGTCAACTTATAACATGAATGGCTTGGTTGCTTTCATCATTATGCCTTTCATTTATTTTTCTTGTCTTATTGCACTGTTTAAAACCTAAAGACAGTATTAGAAGAGATGATATTGGATATCTTTATCTCATCCCAAAATTAAAATAGAAAGTGTTTAGTATTTTACCATTAACTATGGTGTAAGTTGGATTTTCTTTTGTGTATATGAAATTCTATTTCTAGTTCTCATTTATTCCCAGTGTGCCAAGATATGTCATCATATACAGATGTTGGATTTATTAAATATGTTTCTGATGTTTTTTGAGATGATCCTATAATTTTCTTCTTTATTCTTTCAATGTAATGAATTATGCATATTAATTTTCAAATGGTAAACCTATCATACAATGTTGAAATCAGTCCCACCTAGCATGATACATATAGATGAGGGGTTATTCAAAAACTTTAGGGAAAATGAATATTATGAAAAAACTGTGCATGGATTTCAAAATATTTTGCACCAAAATAAGGTTGTATTTTAATTTCATTTTTCTATAAACTTTTTGAAGTCCCCTTGTATGTGTATGTGTGCATGTGTGTCTATTGTATCAATGTTATTTAAGAAGTTCATATAAATGTTCATGAGTAATAGTGGGCTATAATTTTTCCTTATAATAATGTCTCTGTCAAACCTTGTAAAAGAAGTATGCAAGCTTTATAAAATTAGTTGGAAAGTGTTCCTTCTTTTGTATTCTCTGGAAGAATTTTTACAAAATAGGTATTAATTCCTTACATGTTTGGAAAATTACCTGGAGTGGCCAATTGAAACTAAAGATGTTAGTGTGGGAAAGTTTTGTATTATGAAAGAAATTTTTTAGTAGATAAAGAACTATGCAAATATTTTATTTCTTTTTGTGTCAGTTTTGCTAAATCATGCTTTCAGCAAATCTGTCCATTTTCTATGTGCTGTTAAATTTACTGGCATAAGGTTGTTCATAATGTCCTCTCATCACCTTTTCCACTTTCTCACTTCCTCTCTATTGAGTCCAATGAGTCATTCCCACTATTTCACTTAAAATAAACATTTTTAGGTACAAATAACCATCATCCAACAATCTGATGGGCAATTATAAAAATAAGTTTTTATCTGACTTACTTATTTCTACCTCCTTATTGCTCTTGGTGGTTCACTGAATCTGTCTCAATTTTCTCTACTTCAGGTCATACCTACCCAGAAAATGTTGAGGATAGAGAGAATCCATAGAGAATTGCTACAGGGTGCATAGATGGAAAAAGAGAGAGAGAAAGAGCAGGAGAGAGAGAGAGATGGAGAGAGGGAATATGGGAAAGCACCCCCTCCCTACAGAGATGGCTATGCTGCAACCCTTTCTCTTCCATTTTTCTCTCAGGATTTTGGCATACATGAACACATGCCTGATGTGTTTTATAAGCTGCCAGTTCTAGAACTCAAACCCTGAAGTCATCCATGTGGGATTCAGGTGCCTTAACCACCATCCCACTGACTGGCCCCTTGAATACAGATTTTTAAGACATAATTTCTTAATTCACTACATATATAGTATTTTATTTTTATTGCTATAGCATATACCTATGCACATGCTGAAATCTAATAGGCTTTTTTAAAATCCAATATATTCATTAAAATCACTTTCCCTGCAAAACTAAATGTCTCAAGAGCCTGTAATCATATGGAATGTCAACTTCTCACTACTATGTAAAAGTTTTTCCCAGCCGAGAACAATGTCCAATATTCTTCCTTGTTTTTCTCTTTGCTGTGTATCACCAGCAAACAGGTCCCTCTCCACAACATAATCACCAGAACCTGTATGTTTTGTTTAATAGTTTAGTGCACACTTCTCTGTGGGTTACATTTTATTGCTACACTGGGAACTTAATGAGGTAATATGGATTACATACTCTTAAGAATTCTGGGCTGTCATCATCTGTTAAACCCACAAACTGGTCTTTTTTTAAGTGCTCTCTTTCTCAATAAAAGTATGTTCTGCTCTACATTCACCTCCACTGTCTCTTAAGGGGCAATTATTTCATTATCCACTACTGTCTCCTTAGTTATGTCTATAGAAATGCATTAAAAAGCAAATATTCCTGGAGCCAGTGGGTGACCTCGTGGTTAAGGCACTGGACACTCCCACATGACTAACAATGGGTTGAGTCCCAGACTTGGTGGCTTGCTTTTTCACCTCTCTCTTTTGTTCTCTCTTGGTCAAATTAAAATAAATAAATGAATGAATAATAAAATTAAATAAATAATTCTTTTTAAAAATGTAAGTGTTCTATAAATTGATTATTATAAAGCTGTGAAAACATCTGCTTCATTATCTAAAATTTCATTGGCAGGGGTATAAAGACTATCGAAGAACCAACCAGTAGGGGTTTGGGTATTAGCCAAACATTGCCATACTCTAGTAAGGACACTATATCCTTCTAAGGAGTATCTCTTTAGCCTCTTCCTCTGTGTGGATAGTCTCTTAGTCATTGAATGACAGGGAGATTTAGAAAGCATTCTTACCAGGTCAACCAGTAGTTTAGTGGTTATGGAGGCTGGATCCCACATAGCCAACCACCATTTGAATCCTGGCCCTGGCAGCTTGTAAAACACACTGGATCTGTGTGTGTTCCTGCCCAAAATCCAAAATGAAGAAGTGGAGAAGGGATTGTGGTATGACTATACTCCCCTGGAGGGGACTACCTCCCTTTCTCTCTCTTTCTCTGGTGAGTTTACATGCACTCTGGCGATGAAAGAAAGGAAGGAAGGAAGGGGAAGGGGAAAAAGAAAGAGAAAATGAATTAATTCATTCTGAGAATTACACTTGAGGTAGATATTGTTCCTTAGTCAAAGCAAGCATGTGAAATGATATCAATCTGCCATCCCAGTTCAAGGAATTGTGCTCCATCTCTGAGCTGATGGAATTATGGAAATCCAAAATTATGGCCCTCAAATGCCAGACTATCTCTACTTGAGATAGCATAATAGCCATCCCCTAGCCACTCACCCTGACAAAGCACAATGCAGGTTGGTTCCTATATCTTCAAACTTCCTTTGTCAAAAGAAAATTTTAATGACATGATTTTGAAAATAATTAATATCACATGCTATTAGCATCATCTACCACAATCTCTGCCTTTTTCTACCCAACTGCCTTTTAGAGGTGCATTTTTGCAGCTTTCCTGTATCTCTATTGACGTTCTGTGCTTGATAAGACCTGAACAACTCTTGTTCTGAAATTTGTATCCAGTTTTATGAATGTTATGGCAAGGACTGGTAACACCAATTAAAAATCTAACAGCATAAGGACCAGCAGTTGGTGTAATGGTTATGTCACCGGACTCCCATGTAGTTGACTGTTGTTTAAGTCCCAGACCCATTGGCTTAAAACTCACACCAGGTGCAGGTGCGTGAGTACCCAAAATCCCAAGAGAAGAATGGAAGAGAAGAGATTGTGGTGTGGTCACCTCCCCGGGGAGTGATTTCTTGCTTTCTGTCTCCCTGTCTCTGTCTGTCTCTCTGGTGAGTACATGCACCCTATAGCAAAAGTCTCTCTTAAAAAAAATAAAAAAGAAAAGAAAAGAATCTAACAGTGTAGTGGTAACTCCAAATGAGCCAGTCTCATCGATTATTGTAGGCAATGTCAAAAATTGAAATGTGAGAAATTCCTTGACCTTCCCATGTTTACAAATAATTAAAATAAAACATTTCCTCATAATAACTATATAAAATATGTTTGTTTAGTTTTGCTTTGATAGGAAAAAGTAAATGCAGAACTAATAATCTAGGGTTTTCTATTTATGTTTCCACAGAAATAATCAATGATTTTACAGTAACAGAAACAATTTGACCCAACCCAACTAGGCAAAAAGACAATTCTTTTCTGTTCTCCCAAGTTTTTCTCTTTTTATGTAACTATCTTGGTGAGGCAGTGTCTAGACTTCTTGGAACAACTGATGCAGTCTGGAATTTATTCTGTGGGTTTGAAAACAACTATTCAATGCTCCTACGCACTCACATGTAAAAATCAGTACCTTCCAAAAATATAAAAATTATCAAGCTGTTATGGCTAAGGAAAGAATTGTATGGATTCATCCATACAATAGCATCTCTTTGTAATGTGGTTCCTATCAACTGTTATATTAAAATTTTAAAAGTGCAAAATACATCATTTGTATTCCTAAAAATAATGGCCTTTATTTTCTAGCTTTTGAGAGACATCACTAAAATAAATGAATTGAAAGGATATACATCTTGCTGTGGTTTTAATAAGTAATGCATGGGATTTTATTAAGTCAAAAATGCAGAAATGTTATCACAAGTCATTCTCTTAGTCCTTTGTAATGTGTTAGCTGGGTGAAATGAAAGCATTCTCCGAGGCACCGAGATCTAAACAATGTTTGTGCAGTCTGGATTATTAAGTCTTACTGTAGTTTATCTGAGCTGTTAAGGAAATCAAACTGTGCGTGCAGAGAAAGTTCAGAGTTATTTGTCACCAATTACCTAGGCTGCGAGTTGCATTTACACATAGCCATAGTCATTTCCTGTAAGCACTTGCTTTTAACTTCATAAGACTGTCACTTCTTGAAGCTTTACCTTAGAAAACACAGGTCTACCACAGAAAAGCTCTACTTCACAAGTTCATGCAGAAACAATAGTCTTAAGGGACATAAAACTTCATAGCAATGACTTGTTTAAAATAATTCTGTCCTTAATTTTCAAACAACTTGACCAAACTCTGTGAGGCTTTCTGTAACAAAAGAAAAACAACTGAAGATATTTGTTTTTTAATTAAGAGATACACACATAAAAACACTCAACACATTGAACTGTATGGCTCTCATTTATACTATTAAATCACTATTCTATTCAGAAGAGCAGCATAAAATTAAGTTACCAAGCATATGAGGTAGCACTCCTAGAAGAAAAATAGGTATTTTTAGTATAAAGTGAAAAAAAAATATGGAAAAGAAATAACAAAAATATAAGCTAATGGCATGTGATTCTATATTTCTTAGTTGGAAATCCAGCTATTAAGGCTCATTAATTAAAAAAAAATCAATATCTATATTGCATGGTAATGATCTGAAAGAAACTCTTAGAACCTTATTTACTTAACTTTAAAGGTAATAAGATTACCTTTGAGTAGAAAAGTGCTGAATCATGTGTCAGAATAACCATTAGGACCAGCAGATAGCATAATATAGTCATTATGTTGTTGGACTTCCATGTAGGCAACTGTGGTTTGAGTCCTTAAAACTTATGCCAGGTACATGTGTATGCATGCCCAAAATCCTAAGAGGAGAATGGAGGAGAAGGGATTGCAGTGTGGCCATCCGCCCTGGGGGGTGATTTCTCGCTGTCTCTCTGTCTGTCTCTGTCTGTCTGGTGAGCGCACGTACCCTATACCAAAAACCTCTTCAAAAAAAAAAAATGCTTCTCATGAAGTACATTACCTGAAAACTCTTTAGTTTGTCAAGAAAAGTCGAAATAATAAAGTAGATTCTCATCTGAACTAATACACATTGCTCTATATGCCCACAGGTCATGTCCTTGACTTCTAATTTGTAGGTCTGTCTCCTTATGTATGCAGACAGTGGAGTGGGAATAGATCGGAGTACTGTCCTGCAGATGAATGCCTGGGACATCATTTTATGCAAAGGACACACATATTTACTTAGACCCAGTTGCCAAGTGTGGAATTACCAATACTCAAATAGGACCAGGGGGGAGCACAGTGGCTATGCAACCAGTCCCATATGGGAAAGATTCTGGGTTTGTATCCTGGAACCTCTGTTAGCCCAGCAAACCCACACCATACATTCCTGTGATCCAGGCTGACAGAGACTGGAGTGGAACATGGTTTGAAGCCCTTTTTAGGCTGTCCCTCTGTGTCTATCTCTCACTCTTTCTTCCTTCCTCTTCCTCTCTCTGAAAGAATAAATAAGTGAACTTTTAAAAAAGAAAATACTCTAATAGGAGGGATTTTTCCTTTTACTAGAATATAATAAATCTCAGAAAACCAGTGTCAGTTCTACTTAGATACACTCATAGTTGCTATAGATATATCCCCACACGTTATAAATCTGCTAGGACTTTTAAGATTGAATTGAAGAAATATTTTTTAGTCAGTGTCCTAGAAGATGATGGATTATGTAGCATTGCTAAAATGCACTGGAACATAGAAAGCTTCTCTCTCAATAAAACAGGTGATCTAAACAAATAATGCATTGTAGGGGATACTAAATGAAAGGATATTTAGAACCTGGGCCACCTTCACCTGTTGCCTTCACCCAGATCCCACATGGCTGAACATGGTTTGAGTCCCATCCTGAGTTGTTTGAGAAACATCCTGGATGCACGTATGTGTGTGCACCCCCAAATCTCAGCAGTATGGAGAAACAGAGGAGAAGGGATTGTGGTGTGACCATGCCCATGGGGGGATGCTTTCTCCCTCTTCCTCCCTCTATGTCCTGTCTGTCTCTTCAGCTCTCTCACTGGCTAGTACATGCCCTCTGACAATTAAAAAAGAGATATTTAGAGTATCTAATACAGAGACCCATCACCTATATGAAATGGCCAGTGAACTATTATCTATAACATACTCTGTACAACCATTTTATTGACAAGGCAGAGTCTGCCATAGGGTTCTAGGTATGAATTGTATTTACTGAGATACGATTCTAGGCTTCTGTACTTACTTGAAAATTCTATAGCAATTGAATGCTTGAATACTTCTTGTCCACTCAAAGGACACAAGCCAGATGCCAAGCAGAGTTGGCTAAATGATTAGATTAAAGGTTATGCAAACACATTGTGGGGTTGGTGAAATTAGTGTCTATAATGAGCTCAGAGGTATCAATAGCTAAAAGTCATGTAAGATTTAAATAGAAAACTTAAAGTTTTCTTCTTGTATACTTTTATTTGGCCCTACTTACTGAGTACCAGACATTACTCTGTGTATTGAAAAATGCAGAGAAAATTAAACTTGGTGCATATCTTTACAGCGATGATAGCCCGGACAATTTTAATAGACATGATGGGAAAATACATATGACAAGTTACAGAATCTCTGA
Source organism: Tupaia belangeri chinensis (assembly GCF_000334495.1). NCBI lineage: Eukaryota > Metazoa > Chordata > Mammalia > Scandentia > Tupaiidae > Tupaia > Tupaia belangeri. The sequence goes on from NW_006160136.1 coordinate 779,525, forward strand.
TAATTTTTGACTATAAAGGTAAATTATTAATGTCACCAGGCTGTTCAAACAATTGCCCTTGGTCCAAATTGCAAGATAGTTTTTATATAGATATAAATTGCACTTTTTATTAGTAGCAACACACAGATTATAGACAACAGTTATGTTCATTTGGTTTAAGGTTATTTTATTAAGACTATTCCAGTTTTAGCAAATAGATACAGAACAGTATTCAGGATGGAGATGGATTTATTCCAAAATTGCTTTATTGCTGTAATTCTCTGTAAATATTAAACAACCATCACCAGTGGATTATTCTCCATTAAGACATTTCCCTTGATTCAAAATTATCATGCCTGTTGGATACTGAAAATGCTAAGGTAGACAAAATATAGTAATTTAAATTTTCCATATTTATACATGGCCTTAATATTTTATCTCAGCAAATGTACAGAAGAACCAGATACGATTTTTCATATAAATTATTCCTCTAATCTTTGTGAACTGAAAAACCTGTTTCATTAGGTGATGTCAGGCCTGATATATTGTGATATCGATCACATTTAGAAACTCAGAAATATAGTTGATTCCATAGAAAATTCCATTTTAAAAGAGTACAACTTTGAATCAACAAGAAGAAAGTGTGTTAGAAATAGAAATATAGGTCACACTTCCTACTACATAAGTGAGCATGCAATTTCTCTGGACTCCCTTTCTTCATTGCAAAAAATACTTGTAATTCTCAACACATATTTATATAGTGTACCCATAATATAATGTACATAATATATGTACAGTGATTTTAAAAAATTTGGAGATGGAAGGAGATGGAAAAAATATATATACTGGCAGTGATATAAGAAAGGAATGGGAAAAGGGAACAAAGGAAACTTCAATATTATTCATAACATTCTATTTCTTTTATAGTAACAAGAGGGAGGGAGGTTAAAAACAATAATATTTTCTGATTCCGAATGTGGCTAAGTATTTCTTACATTATTCCTCTACTTTCTTTTTGTTAGAAAATGAATTACCATGAACATGATTAATTCATTCATTCAACAAATATTTGTTGAGAGCCTGCTATGCGATAGGTGCTGGCACTAATATGGAGAGCATCACCCCCACCCTCATGGAGTTTGGGTTTAGATGTGAAATGTTTGGGTTTTCATATGTTTAGAAGGACAAATGAGAGGATGGAGTATATTAACTTGTCCTGATGCTGCAGAGTTTGGGCTGCTGTTGGTCCTGAATCAGTAAAGCAAAGCTCATTCCACTCTTACAACGATTGCCTTATTTTCAGTCGAAATAGAGTTTGACGAATCATGCATTGGCCTTGGCCACACCTAAAAAACCATCTCATGTGGTAGCTAATGTTTTGTCTGGATAGAACCCCAAGTTCACGTGGTGTTTTCTTTGATTCCCTCTAGTATATGACTGCTGCGGCTCCTATGCAAGGGACCTACATTCCCCAGTACACGCCTGTGCCTCCGACAGCTGTTTCTATTGAAGTAAGTCCATCCCTGTCTTATAGAAAGAGCTTAGGAGAAGTAAATTTCCATCACACATAGTACAGTCTCCTGTAATCTTAGGAATCCTCGTGTGTCATTTTTGTGCTGCTCTAGAATTGGAAATCGCAAGCTCAGTCTATGGAGGTATGCACACTTACTCAAACACACATCAGTCTTGCTTTGCACAGGAAATGAGCTGATCCTCTACACAAGTGGTTGGGGAGTGTCATTCTCATATGTAGAGAAAAGTCAAGAGACCGCATCACCACTCAATCAAATGTTAGCCACAGAGAGTCGTATGTAGGAAGACAACATGAGCTGTTTCTTTAGTGTTTTGTTACTCAAGGAGTATTCCCGGGACCAGCAGGTGCCATGGTGGGTAAAGTGCTGGACACTCCCACATGGTCAACTGTGGTTCAAGTCCTGGACCTGGTGGCTCACTTTCTCACTTCCTCTCTCTCTGTGTGTCTCTCTCTGGTCAAGTTAAAATAAATGAATGAATAAGTAAAATTGAAAATAAAAAATTATTTTAAAAAAAGGAGTATTCCCTGCACTACATCAGTGGCATCATCTGGGAACTTACTAGAAATGCAGATTCTCAGATACTATCCAGACCTACTCAACCTAAATTTGTATTTTGAAATAACCCCTCAGTGATCTAGATGCACATTAAAACCAAAGACACTTGTTCTCAAACTTTTCTGTACATTTAAATTTTTGGAGAAGCCTAAAAATTGGGGGATTTCTAGATCCTATCATAGATTCTGACTGACTAGGCTTGGGTATGGACTGGATATCCAGATTTAAAAGATCTCAGGTGATTCCAATATGTACTAAAGATTAGTAACCACTGCTCTAGTGGATGAATCTTAAGCTTATGACTCCCTACAGACAAGAAAAAAAAAAGTTGAAGTAAGAAAAAAGTGGACATCATAAGTGATGATGTCATCTTGTCTTTAATGGATATTTTGTTCTTTTCCTTCTTTCCACTGAGCTGAAGCCACCTCCTCTATACATCATTTTATTGGGTAGAGTCATTATGTCATATAGAAAAGGAAAAGGTATAGAATTGTACAGACAGTGGTAGAACACATAGATATGAATTCTCTCTGTGTCTGGTCATTAATTTTTTTATTGTCCCTTTCCCCTTTCTCTTGATGCATGTGTGTATTATGGTCACAACATATTTATTTTTCTTTCTTTTAGAGATAGTTTTGCTGTAGGGCACATGCACTTCCCAGAGAGACAGAGACAGGGAGATAGAAAGTGAGAAATCACCCCCCAAGGGTGATGGCCATACTGCAATCCCTCTCTTCCATGGTCTTCTTGGGATTTGGGGCATGTACGCACACATGCCCAGTGTGAGTTTCAAGCCCCAGGTCTGGGACTCAAACTGCAGTTGGCCACATGGGAGTCCAGCAACATAAACATTACACCATTTGCTGGTCCCCACACTACATTTCTTAACATACGCTAGGAATCCTCTAGAATATATATTTTTGCTATTCTATGAATTGACCAGCAACTTGCGTATTGGCACTACTCCATATGAAAATCTCATTCTCTCTCGCTCTCTAGAACTACAGATATTGAAGGAGACCTTCACAGACCAAATTGGATCCCTTAAAAAGTTGCTATCTGATTTGTTTCTGGTGTGTGAGAAATATTTGCCCTTATCAAGATTTGGGAAAACACAGAGTTTAACAGGGCCATTATGTAGTGTAAGACTCCTGGGAGGTCACAAAATGTTAAGTCTTTTTATGTGTTCCAGACACATGGGTGCCTAATAATGTGTCATATGAAACAGGTTTTCATGGGCTTTTCAGAATTTCAATAATATGTGATCAAATTACATGTTCCTTGCTATATTTAGCTATCAGAAAGCAGCTACAGTTTGAGAAAATTGAGAATCTGTACCTTCTAGTGTATACACATACACATGTGCCTGGCATGAGTTTCAAGCTTCTGGGTCCAGGACTCGAACTACAGTCAACCATGTGGGAGTCCAGCACCTTAGCCACTACACCACCTGTTGGCCCCACTGATTCCTTTTCTATGTAAAAGTAGTCATTGAATGTTCACAGTAACCTTGCAAATATATGTTGGTGATATATTAAGAGAAATATACAATAGCAAATAATAGCACTTAGGGGGAAAAAGATTGAATGACTGTAGGGAGAATTTCCAGATTCTAATAGATCATTTCAGTGCTCATTCATTAGTGGTGAAGTATTGACCAAGACATTTCTAACTCAACATCACTACAGCTATGTAAGGCTCTAAGTAAAATCAGGAGAATATATTCAGATAGATGCCCTCCTTAAGGCTACTAAAGGCAGGGAAAAAAGAAAAAACAGCACTCGTGCCTTTCTTGGGACCAATACATGTTCTCTAATGATAACCAGCTTCAGAAATCTCTTATTGCTGGCATCTGTGAGAAACAAGAGATAGAAAGGGTGAAGAAAAAATAAACAAAATTAAGGATGAGATTTTACTTTATGTTGTTTTAGTTTTTATTTCTTTGAAACTTCTAAATATATTCCAGTTCATAGCTTGAAAAAACAAAGCAAAATAAAGTTAATTAAATTGCTGAAGAGAAAACTTATTTAACAGTGTTCTCATAGAGGCTTTCCAAACTTTGATGTTGATTTTTACTAAGGTCAGAGTCCATTGTCTTGACAAGTGATGTAGGCTCGGTACATTAAACTACCCTGGGGAAGTATTTGACTATAGTATTTTTATAGAAATCTTGAATCAATTTTTTGATTAGTAAGTTGTTACTTACTAATGACTGTATGCAACCATGGTTTAAAAGTTCCATGTATGAGGGACCAGCAGTTAGCATAATGGCTATGTCGCTGAACTCCCATATAGTCGACCACGGTTCAAGTCCGGGATCCAGTGTCTTAAACTCACCCTGGGTGCGTGTGCATGTGTGCCCAAGATCCCGAGAAGAGAGTGGAGGAAAAGAGATTGCGGCATGGCCTTTTCCCCTGTGGGGTGATTTCTCGCTTTCTGTCTCTCTGGCGAGCACACGCGCCCTATAGCAAAACCTCTCCAAAAAAAAATTTAAAAGTTCCAAGTATGAGCATAAGTTCCAAGTATATTTCCTGACCATTGGACTACTCCAAAAACTTCTGATAGCAAGGCTTTTTGGCGTTGCATGAGAATGAATTCCTCAGCCTATATTCAGAGGTGCTTGGGTTTGCCTTTCAGTAGCTAACATGGCTTCATGTTCCTAGAGAATTTCTACTATAGCCAAATAGAAGAGTGGGTATAGACAGTCCATCTAGAAGAGGGCCCTTTGCTAAAGCAAATAAGGCTTTGTGTTCTTATTTACCTCCTTAGGGTGTTGTTGCTGATACCTCTCCCCAGACAGTGGCACCTTCATCCCAAGACACCAGTGGTCAGCAGCAACAGATAGCAGTGGACACATCCAGTGAACATGCACCTGCATATTCTTACCAACAGTCTAAGTAAGTGTGGGCTATGCCAAGCTCTTTACATCAAAGTCATCCATCTTGATGTCACTCACACTGTATCTGTTAGCTTTGGCTGTGATATGAACCATGCTCAACTTAGTGAAAGCAGTAATTGAGCTTCTGATTATGTGGGTTGGGAATCTGGGTTGACTTCAGATGGATATTTTTTGATCGTGACTGGATTCAAATACCTGGGACAACAGTTGATGATCCGCGCTGCTCTGCTTCTGGGTATCGGCTGGCTAAGGTTGGTGAGGGGAGCAACTGGGAAGGGACTGAACAAACCCCCCAGCAGGTTTACTCATGAAAAAGTCTCAGAATTCCAAGAGGAGCAAGAAAGCAAACTCAAACGTACCAACACTCGTTAGTTCTGTTTGTGGCTCGTATACCACTGTCTCTCTGACCAAAGCAACTCATATGGCCAAGCAGTGTCAACGTAGGACCTTACTTAAAATCTTGATACAGAAATAGGCTGTATAATCATTAAAAAAAATTAAAAGTCTATAGTAAATATTCTTCAAAAAATTTAACATTCTTTTTTCCAACTGGATAATGAGTCTGCATTTTACTCTCAGTCTCCTTACTCTTTTATTTTATCTCTCTTTCTTTCTTTGCCAGAGGACACATGTACTTGCCAAAGAGAGACAGAAAAAGAGAGGGAATGTGAGAGAGCACCCCTCAGTGGGGCGTGGCCATTTACAATTCCTTCTTATCCTTTTCTCCAACCAGTTGGGATTTGGGGCACCCATGCACATGTGCCTGATGTGTTTTACCAGGCACCACAGCCAGGATTCAAACCACACAGTCATGTGGGATCTGGCTCCCTGGGCCAGCCCAAGTCTCTTAAACGAAGATAGTAACACTGTCTTAACAGGGTTGCTTTGAATAGACAGTTAACTGTTCAAGTTAAAGGGTATTGTAAAATACAAAGTAACAGAGAATACCTTCTTATTCAGGAATTAAATGATAAAAAAATTAAGTAGTCAATATTCTTTAAAAATCCTTAAATTACTCATAAAGCAAAGTATATTTGACTTTGTATTGAGTAAATATGTAGATTAAAGAGTGAGAGCTTTTTACTGAAAACCAAAGGAATTAACAAAAAGAAAGTCTATATACAGATGTCTTGTCATACAAACCATTTAACTTCGTAGATAACAATTAAACCTCTGGTGAATAAAGAATTCCCAAATGATCCTGCCTGTCAGCCAAAGGTGGCTTCATTTCTTTATCATCATTTTTCTTGTTAAAGAAAAAAAATTATTTTGACAGTAAGGAAGACTTTACTCAGGACTCTTGCAACCAATGTCAAGACAATCACAATGGGGGAAAGAGCTCAAGCTAAACTCAGAATACAACAAAAACAGGTAGGGATTTACAGTAAATCAGCAGAGTGAGGGGATTAGTGAATGGTAAGTTACTAAGAGGAAACATCCGAAGCAGGGAAATTATTGCTGAACAGACTTAACGGAACTCTTGCTGATGGCAGATCGAGAACCAATACAGTAAAGATGGGAAAATGAAGAAATTGCTCAGATACTGACAGTGTTCAGCTCCCAATGGTAGGGAATTCTCTATAAATTGACTTAGTGAGATTCTTTTTGCCCTTTTGCAAAAGGACATGTATACTTGCCAGGGAAGGGTATTGAGGAAGCATCCTTCATGGGGCATAGTGACACCACAATCCCTTCTCATCCTTCTCAATTTTCACGCATGCATGCGCATGCATCTGATGGGTTTCTCAAGCTGCCAGGTCCAGAATTTGAATTGTGTAGTCATAACAATTGCTCTATCATGACATGGGCTGGCCTTCACAAAAAGTTTTAATAAAAGTAGGCTATATATACCTGTCAAGATGAGAACCAAGGTCTAGGCCTAGTCAAGAAGAAATCTGAGTAGTCAAAGATTGGTCAAGGAAAGAAAAAAATCAGATATTAAATATTAGCCAAGGGGAAACACAGCAGGAGACACAAGTGGGGATGGGAAATACTATGTACGGTCAATTTTTTTTTTTTTGAGAGATTTTGGCCATAGGGCATGTGTGCTCTCCGGAGAGACAGAGAGACAGAAAGTAAAAAAAGTCACTCCTCAGAGGAAATGGCCATGCTGCAGTCCCTTCTCCATTCTCCTCTTCGGATCTTGGGCACACACGCACATGCATATGGCATGAGTTTCAAGCTGCCAGGTCCAGGACTCAAACCACAGTTAACTATGTAGGAGTCCAACGATGTGACCATTATGCCATCTGCTGGTCTCTGTATAGTCAATTTGATTGGGCCATCAGGTGCCAGGATACTTGGTCAAACATTATTATGGGCATTTCTTTGAGAGTATTTTTGGATGAGATCAACATTTGAGACAGTAGGCAGAATAATGAAAATTGACTGTTCTGAGGAAGTTAGACACTTGTCTTTCTTTTTTTTGGAGAGGTTTTTTCCTATACGGCACATGTGCTCACCAGAAAAACAGAGAGAGACAGAAAGACAAAAAGTGATAAATCCCCCCCCCAGGGGGGATGGCCACAATCCCTTCTCCTCTGTTCTCCTCTTGGGTATGCACACGCGTGTGCCCGGCATGAGTTTAAGCCACCAGGTCCGGCACTCAAACCACTGTCGACTACATGGGAGTCCAGTGACATAGCCATTACACCAACTGCTGGTTCCAAACCACTTGTCTTTCTAAGGAAGTTGGCCATTATCCAGATGAAGACCTGAATGGAACAAAAATATTGACCTTCCCATGATTAAAAAAGGAACATCTGCATGATGGCTTGTGCCTAAGCACTGGTCATTGGTCTTTTCCTGACTTAAAATTGTTATAGTCAAATCAGTGAGAAATAAGGGGACATCAAAACATAGCCAAAAAATAAGAGGACATCCAGACATTGCCAGATTTATTGGAGTTTATTGATTAAGCCAGCAGCATACAGGAGGGACTCATGTCTCTCAAAACCCCACAGCCCAGAGTGAAAAGAGAAGGGTGCTTATAAAGGCAAAGATCACAAGTTTTCCTCCCCCTGATGATGCGATGATTATGAGGACAAAGTGTGGTGGGCTTGGAAGGGTAGGGGGCATATTTTACAACCATAAAATCAAGCAAGATGCATCACAGAGGCAGAACATGCAGGTAAGCAGGTTAATCATACCTAAGGGTAGGTTCCATCCCCTCCTAAACACAATGGCATCTCGATGGTCTCCACGGCTCTGAGCAAGGTCCAGTGATGGGCGATTGTATCTTAACACAACTAGGAGGAGTGGGGTTTAAAGACAATAGGAATATTAATTCACTCTATTTGCTCTTAGGCCAAAGGAGAAGTCAAGTTTCTAGTCATAGGAGTTTAACAGTTTATAATGGAGGAATGACTCCATCCGCCTGCTTCAAAATCATCCTGGAATATGGGCTCTTCTTGGATCTCGAGCCTGCCAGCTCTGTAACTAGAATTTATACTATCAACTCTCTAATATCATATTTAAAAAAATCTCAGGCTGGCCTGTGGTGTGGTTGTTAAGGCAACTGGATCCCCCTTGGCTGACTATGTGGTTCAAGTCCTGGACCCAGTGGCTTGAAAATAATAATAATAAAAAAAAACATGATGAGTGTGTGTGTGTGCATGTGCATGTGTGTGTGCGCATGCACGCACGCACATGCGCGCTCCCATAGGGAGAGAGAGGACAAGGGATTGTGGCATGTCATTCCCCATAGGGGATACTTTTTCACTTTCCCTCTCTCTCAACCTTGCTTTCTCTATTGAGTGCATACACCCTCTGCCAAAGTTAGGGGGAAAAAGAAAAGAAAAAGCTCGCTCTCTCTACGCACACACCCACACACACACCACACATCATTATCCTGTTAGCTTTGTTTTTCTGGAGAACACTGACTAATACAGAGTTTGGTACTGAGAGTAATTCCAGAACAGAATTTTAAGGATAAGTGATCTGAATTAGTGCTAGAGCTTCTGGAATTGAATCTGAAATCGGATTGTATTTAAGATACTGATGACTACTATTAGTAGCAAAGAGAGCACCTCTAGTTCATAGCATGATCTGCCAATAGAGATATGCAAAATGTCTGCATTGGATCATCCTAATCAACCTCTTATAAGAAGCAAGGATCTCAGCTACTGTATTTCTATGTGTGCCTTGAAAGAGATCTCTGTCGCTTTTAGCTGCAATGATGATATTGCTGGAAAATTAAACCCAAAATCTTATCCTGTGACTGGCTGAATTATAAAACCATTTGAACTCCCAGTCTTATAGGATGTCTACTGGTAAAATGAGAACTTAGATTGGGAAGGAATATGATCCTGAAAGTCAGAATAGCTATATGTGGGAAGAATTTCATGAAGCTGAGAGAGATGAGCCCCTAAAATTCATGGAGTCTTTTTGGCAGTAGGAGTGGTCTCTCCACCTCTGCCAGAAGGTACTAACCCTGAATTGTCTAAAGAAACTGTAGTGACCTCTCTAAGAAAGTTGTCACTATCTTAGGGACAACTTATATTGTCTTAAGACAATGATGAGTCTCCTTAGAACCCACCCTTATCACACCTCTGTTTTTGTACCCACAATTAGACTCAAGTCGCAGTCAGCTCACCAAGGTGAGGTGCAAAGAGTGCTATATAAGAGGATGTGCAATACACTTCAAAAGAACTACTTGAGTTTTCTAAATTACACAGGTAGAAATTCAGATAACATGTGGGAATGAACATTAAGGGTGTGGGTTAATACTGGAAGAAACACAAAGTTGGATTGGCCTAAATTTATTAATATAGGCTCACTAAGCAACAGTTTCTGCATTTAATGTTTACAAGTTGGAGAGTTATAAAAGGCTCTAACATTTTGGCTGAATGAAACACGGACCTCAATGTGGCCCACAACGAATTAGTTGGAAATGTCATATCTGCCTTGGTTTAATCTAAGGAAGGGATTCAAAGGCTTAGGAAAATTGAAATGTTAGAGTAGATTTGTCATTTAAAACCTACTCACTCACACTGAAGTAGGTTCCAGAAGACTACTTTTTACCAAATATATGATTTGTGATGCTTCAGCATCCTTGAAAGTCTTTGTGATTTCTCTCTAAATAAGATATTACAATGGGAACTGCAATACTTGAATTATTGGATCGTCAGAAAAGTCATAATACATTTTTTAATAGAAAAACATAGAAAATACGTTATGACTTTTCTAATGACCTAATAAAAAACCTAAATGCAGTGACAATAATTGGATCCCAGGGTGGTAGTGGTCAAGTGCTCAACCACCAAGAGCAAGGTGGAGATGGTTACTGCAATAGACAGAAGAATCAAAGCAGTGATCACATTTTTCTGATTCACTCAGACCTATGGCAGTGGCCTGATTATCATGGTATTGTTCTAAAAGTAAAATAATATGAAAGCCTACTAAATACACAACATTGCTTTTGGTCAAGGAAGTCATTTTGCAGCAAAGTGTGACAGTAGCCACATGTTCATAGAATTCACTGCCACATTCCCCATTATCTGAAGCACCTGGCTTAATAGAACGGTGGGATGGTTTTGTGAAGACTCAGTTACAGTACCATCTGGGTGGTGATATAATGCAAGGCTGGGTGAAGTTTCTCCAGAAGGTGGTATATGCTCTGAATTAGCTTCCAATAGATGGTATTGGTACTCCCTTAGCCAGAATTCATGGGCCCAGGAATCAAGGAATGAAAGCCATTTTTCTCAGTTGAATAGCTTTGGTAAATGTTTAGGCAACTGGAGCTGGGTCTTGCAGGAAGTAGCGATGTTCTAGTTTCAAAGTAACAGCGTGACGAAAGTCCAGATGTGATAAAGCTCAGAGTATTGAGGAAGAGAAAGCAGAGTAGAGAAGTGTAAAAAAGCAAATAGCCCAGATTCTAATATCAGGTCCTTTCTCAGGGACTTGAGCATTTCCTTTGTTGTGCAACTGCATTTCCAGCTGGAGATGGCATTGAATTGGGATGCAATGAGAACGGACAATTCTGTTATTACAATGGTTCAGGGAGCAAAGGAGGAGTAGGAGGGAGCAAAGGTCTGAAGTATGATGATGGCAGGCATAATGGAAAGGAGGGTAAAGGATAGACTGAAGGAAGAGAAAAAGACAAAGTAGTCTTTAAAATTCAAAGCAAAACAGTGGAGTTCGTGCTGCCACTACCACAGGTGATGAGAGCAAAGACCAAAAGGGGCTGATGTCGAGAAAGAAGAGGAAATTAATTCTATGAAATTTTATTCCTTTAAAAATTTGAGGAAGTCTGAGTCTGACCATATAAAATTTTAAGTCCTTGAATGTATTCAATGCAACATCCTCATGTGCTTTGGGCATTAATTCTTGCAGCTGACAATGCTGAATTTTCTAGACAATAAAACTCAAGGAATGAAATCTTCTATCCAATGTATTCATAGTGGTAGAAATTATGACAAGGATTTCCTCGTATGAAGGAATTGGCTTTTGTCCTCCTGCAAGGAGGTAAGTTGCAGGATGTTCCACAGATCATGTGACTTATTTCAACATGCCAGAAATGAAAACACTCTGGAACATGGAATCTTTTTTCCTTCTCTTTTCCTTTCTATTTTTCTTTTCTTTTCCTTTCTATTTTTTTCTTTTCTTTTCTTTTCTTTCCTGTCCTTTCCTTTCCTTTCCTTTCCTTTCCTTTCCTTTCCTTTCCTTTCCTTTCCTTTCCTTTCCTTTCCTTTCCTTCCTCTCTCTCTTTCTTTCTCTTCTCTACTCTCTCTCTATCTTTCTCTCTCTCTTTCTTTCTCTCTCTCTCTCCCCCTACCTGCCTACCTATTTATCTATCTATCTGTCTGTCTTTTTTTTATAAGGTCTTTGCCATATGGGATGTGCACTCACCAGAGAGACAGATAGAAGCAGAGAGAAAGTGAGAAATCACCTCCCAAGAGGGATGACCACACCATAATCCCTTGTCCTCCAGTCTCATCTCAGGATTTGGGGCATGCATGTACATGAACTCTGCATGATTTTCAAGCCATCAGCCCCTACACTCAAACCTCAGTTGGCTATGTGGGAGTATAACGCCTTAACCCATTGCACCACTTGCTGGCCCCAACATGTCATATTTCTGATGTGTGACACATGAAACCACTTGAATTGCCTTGTGAACATTTTTTCAAACCTGCCAAAAAATTTTAACAGGTTTATATTCTCAGCCTCCTCTCTTTGACATGATACCAAGTGTTAGAGTTTTTTTACTTGAAACAACAATGAAATATTGAATGCAGCAGAAACAGTATCCTAAGTTTAATAAGTTTATGGATGGCAATCCCTCCCAAATCACTAAGAAAGGAAGTAATTAATGTGACTCTATCCAAGTTTGTATTGATTTTGAACCCAGGGATGCTGACCTGTGCTACAGAAAGACATTAGTCTTCAGAACCATAAAAGGAAGATATCAGGAATTGAGTTTAGCCTTTGGGTCATGCAAACTGGATTCTTTTTCAGAGGTAACTGTCACCAAGAAATATTGAGGGATTTAAGAACATCTGCAGAGACATTTATTAAATGAACATTCATGGAAAAGTACTAAATGACTTGGTACAACTTAATGCTAGTTGTTCTATACCTACCCTTGTGTTTTAAAATTATCTGACCAAACCGTACATGAAAAATTCACTCAAATTAGAATTGACCATTGAAGCCACCAAAAATCTACTCCATGACGATTGGTTTTGAGGTCAAGCCACAAGCAGTATCCTAAAGTTATAGGTTATAAATTTCCCTACATTTTTATTTTATCCTTGCTGTTCTAGTAAAATGAAGACTACCCCCTAAAATAATTTAGCCAATCCACTGTTATCTTAAATACCTCAAATTTCACAAATGGCAGCTTATTTCCACCATCATTATGCTAATTAACATTTGACTACTTTCATCAGGGAACCCATTTCTAACACTCATTATGTTAATTGAGATATGGATAGCTTAAAGTACCTCTGGCCTTTCTCATTAAATGTTAGCTGACCTCCTGTGGTATGTGAAATTCTGATTAGGGCAGCTGAGTGCCCCTGAAAAGTAGCTTAGCCTATCACACATACCCTTAACACCAGGATATCTATACTAAAAATATTATTAAGTAAATTACAGACATCACAACAGAGGGTGGCAGAAAAAGGCAAGTTTGGGAAATATAAATAATGTGCCTATGAATCAAGAGGCTATTTTGGGAATATATCAGAAAATATTTTAATATCCCAAATTCCACCTTTTCAGCTGAAGCACAGGGATTCACAGTTTGTATTTATGTTTATTTTTTTGTCCCCATTGTTAAAAGAGGCTGTTAATGCAAAAATGATTCTGTATTTTTATTGCAGAAGCAGAAAATTATAATTATGACTTGTTTTGAAAATTTTATGGAAATTCCAATTCCCATCCACATTATCTTTTCTTTCTCTTTCCTTCCTTCCTTCCTTCCTTCCTTCCTTCCTTCCTTCCTTCCTTCCT
>NW_006160136.1:792974-808697 GCF_000334495.1 Tupaia belangeri chinensis
TCTCTCTCTCTCTCTCTCTCTCTCTCTCTTTCTGTGATGTGAAGAAACTTTCAAAATAACCAGTATCTGAGCTGTGTAAGTCTTCAAGCAAACTCAAATATTCTTTTTTTTTTGAGAAGTTTTTGCTCTAGGCATGTACACTCACCAGAAAGACAGAGAGACACAGAGATGGAAAGCGAGAAATCACCCCCCAGAGGGAATGGCCACACTGTAATCCCTTCTCCTCCATTATACTCTCAGGATCTTGGGCACGCACATATGCATGCCCAGTGTGAGTTTAAGCCACCGGGTCAGGGACTTGAACCGTGGTTGACTACATGGGAGTCCCCAGTGACATAGTCATTATGCCAACTGCTGGTCCCAAGCAAAGTCAAATTCTAATATGCAGAATCAGAAGTCCTTGGTTCAAATTAAACCTTTGCCACGTACTAGTTATCTCTCATTCCTCTGAAGTCTCATTTTCCTCTTCTTTAAAGTCAAACGATTAGATAAATCATTGTTCTCCAAAGAATGTAAATTAGGTCAAGCTAGGTAGTGCTGAGGCCAGATTGATCACCATGTCCTGGAGTTGGGTGGAATAGAAAGGAAGAACTTTCTAGACAAACTATGTTGGGATACACTGCTTTAAATGAAATGAAGTGCTTTCCTTCATTGCAGTTCTCTTCAGACCTGTTAAAATACAAATATACCTGATTTTTAGAAGGCCAAATAAATACTTTAAGTGTTTTATTTCCTGAAAGATTAGGGTGTGTGCTCCCCTTCTATGGAATTCCAAAATTTAATATTTTTCATTAAAATTTTTTTGTTAGGGAGTCCATGTACTCACTGTAGAGGGATAGAAAGAGAGAGAGAGGGAGAAAAAATGAGAAAGTATGTCCCATAGGGGATGGTCATACTGCAACCCTTCTCCTCCATTTCTTCTACTGGGGTTTTGGGCATGCATGCAAAAGCACCTGCTATGTTTTTCAAGACAACATGTTTAGTCAAAGCCCACAGTTGACCATGTGAGATCCCTCCACTTTAACCACCATTCCACTTGCTGGTCATCCCAAGATTTTTTTTAAAGCATATTAAGGTACTTTAAAAATTCAACAAAATTTTGCATATTGATTACTTTTACACTAAGGGAAAAGATTGGATTATTTAAAACTTTTTTTCTTTCTTTTTATTTTTTTATTGAGAGTTTTTTTGCTATAGGGCACGTGCACTTGCCAGAAAGAGAAAGAAAGACAGAAAGCAAGAAATCACTCCCCAGGGGGATGGCCATGCTGCAATCCCTTCTCCTCCATTCTCCTCTCGGGACCTTGGGCACACACATACACACACATGCCTGGTGTGAGTATAAGCCACTGGGTCCAGGACTCGAACCGCCATCAACCACATGGGAGTCCAGCAACATAGCCCCTACACCAACTGCTGGTCCCTGAAAATGTTTTCTTATGTATATTTATTTTTTAAGAGAGATATTTTTGCTATAGGATGCATGTACACACTGCAGAGACATAGAGACAGGGAGATAGAAAAAAATCACCCCCAGGGGTGGCCACACTACAATCCCTTCTCCCTTCTCCTTGGGATTTTGGGCACACATACACACCTGCCCAGCATTAGTTTCAACTCACCAGGTCCAAGACTTGAATTGCAGTTGGTCACATAGGAGTCTATTATATTGTATTTTATTCACATGATCTTCCTTATATTTTATTTACTCTGTTTTTGGGGGGAGGGAGGGAGCGGGTGGTGATTGAGAAAGGTACAAAATGACTCTATGTTCTTAAATTCAGTTAGAGCCCTAGTTTATGAATATGCTCTCTGACCTTAGAATGTCCTGTCTCACCCCAGTATTACAAGTTTTTTTTAATCCTTCACATCTTTTCTAGTTAGCTAAACTGACATGAACACCAAATTCCTATACACTGTCATCATATTAATGATGTGCAAATTATGTCCTGTGAGCTAGTGAATGACATAGTTTCTGTGAACATTACAGTTTGTAGATGGTTTTCATTCTCTTTTTCACATGAATTACTATATTTAAGTTACAACTCATTTTATGTCTTTTCTTTTTATTATTTTTTTTTTTGGAGAGGTGTTTGCTATAGGGCGCCTGTGCTTGCCAGAAAGACAGAGAGAGACAGAAAGTGAGAAGTCACCCCCCAGGGGGATGGCCATGCTGTAATCCCTTCTCTTCCATTCTCCTCTTGGGATCTTGGACATGCACGCACATGTGCCTGGCATGAGTTGAAGTCACCAGGTCCGGGGCTCGAACCACAGTCAACTACATGGAAGTCCAGCAATATAGCCATTATGCCAACTGCTGGTCTCAAGTCATTTTATTTCTAAAGTAGTAGTCTCTGTTCCATTTAAAATGTTCTTGTTGCTAATGGTCACAGACTTGGAAAGATAGAACCTTTCTCTGTTTGTGAATATCAGTGCAACCTAAGCATTACGTGAATGTGCACACATTTCATCTGGCATGGAGAGGAGGAAAGAAGTGAATTCAGTCCTGAAATGCAACATCCTTATTCTTCAAACTTCACCTAGCTACCATGAACATATGAAGTACAACCATTTCTTTTTCCACGTTTATTTTTGTGTAGCGGTAAGGTCACTTTAAGAACCAAGTAGATTTTGTATAAAGGGCTATTGGAAATAGTTGTGCACAGTGACAAAACTAAAAGTAGCTTCAGCCTAGTTCATAAATATTAATGATTTTGAGCTGAGTCCATGTCACATAACTGAACAGTGAAGGTCTTCAATTACAATATGTTAGCCCTTTGAGTATGACACTATCCATTAAGCAGCTATTACAGAGATCCATGGTGTTTTAGGCATTTTCTGTTCAATGCACTATATAGCAGGGTGGAAAGTAAGAGTGAGAATAAAAAATAGACCAAAAGACATGCAGACAAAAACATGAAGCCAAGGGAGAAAAGTTTTCCCATAGCAGAAGCATTTTTAGAAATAAATGGAGTAGGTCTATAGTTTGTGAATATAGGAGAAAAAAGCTAAAAGGTATACCACAGTTCCCACAACTCCTACTGTTAGAACTTCCCTTTCAGTAGTGCCATTAAAAAAATAGTAATTGCATTCTTTTTTTAGAAGAAATTTTACTTTCTTATATAACATATATTCCTGAAGACTTAAGATATTGATTAAACAAATTGAAATAATTTCTAATGATCAACTACAGATACTGTTCAACTTATAATGGGGACACCTCCTAACAAACTCATTGTAAGTTGAAAGTATCTTCAGTCAAAGGTCCATATAACACTCCTAACCTACTAAATGTCATAGCTTAGCCTAGCCTACGTTAACTGTGTTCAGAGTACTTACGTTAGCCTACGGTTGCGCCAAGTCATCTAACACAGATCCTTGTTTATAATACAGTGTTGAACATCTCATGTACCTTATTTGATATTGTGCTGAAGCTAAAGCAGATTGGTTGAATGGATCTTCAAAGTACAGTTCCTACTGGACACTTACCATTTCACACTATCATAAAGTGAAAAAATTGTAAGTCAGAGACCATGCGTGGTTACTTTTCTTACATAATTCTAGGAACACGTTAATCAGGTACCCACAGTCACAGCTGGCTCACATGATGGCTTTTTCCAAATTAGAAAAAAGACCTTTCTGAACAATCTCAGGCTAAGGAACAAACCCTATAAAATATCATTGAGAGTTTGTGTGTGCGTGTTTGGATAAGGCCCGCCTACTTGTTTAGAGCACATGTCTGGGGAGCAGACAGTGGGAGGTAACTTACATCTCACACTTCACGCTCTCAACCTTGCATCTTGCACAGTGAATGACCTATACAACCATATCCAGGAACCCTAAATCTTATTTGCTAAGTTAAGCAATTGGGCAACAGAAAAAGCTGGAGAGCTTTTTACTCTCATCCTGGGCCATGACGGAAGAGACCTTCCTCTGAAGGTACTTATTAATAATACAATTCTAATCTGCTAGAAACTTTACTATACACACACACACACACACACACACACATATTTATATATATATATACACACACACACACATATATATAAATAAATATAATTTTATATATATTATATATAATAACAGGCATCATTTGGACTAGAGTAAACAAAGTGGTGTATACTAAAGTGACATTTGTCTTTTTAACCACCTGTTATGTACATACACTTTGCAAACTCCCGGAGAATAAAAGATAGGAGTAAATATAGAGTCTGCTCTCAAGAATTTATAATCTCGGAAACCAGCAGTTAGTGTAATGGCTATGTCGCTGGACTCCCACATAGTCGACTGCAGTTCGCGTCTCGGACCCGGTGGCTTAAAACTCACGCCAGGCACGTGTGCGTGCGTGCCCAAGATCCCAAGAGGAGAATGGAAAAGAAGGGATTGCGCGTGAACATCCCTCCTGGGGGGTGATTTCTCGCTTTCTGTCTCTATGTCTCTCTCTGTCTGTCTGGCGAGCACACGTGCCCTATAGTGAAAATCTCTCTCTCAAAAAAAAAAGAATTTATAATCTCAATGGGAGAAATAAGCAAAAAAGACAAGGGGAAAGGAAAAAAAATCATCACCCTCTTGTCTTACTTAGTTCCTTGGCCAGTACGGTTTATGCGAACAGAGTTGGTGAATACCATGAGATCATACATATCCCAGTCATCCTGGATGTACATCAGGCAGTCACATTTCCATTGAATGAGTTAGTGGTGAATCTCATGAGAGATCTGAGGAGAAAGAATTACTAAAGAAAAAATTGGGTGAGAGGGAGCTACAATATAAATCAGGCATTAAAAACTTAAGTTCCATGTTCTTAGTATTGTATCTCTGGGTATATTTGAAGTATATTTGTATATTTATGGTTTTTAGACTAGAGAAATATTCTTTATCTATTAACCTTGATTTTTTTTACTGTGGACAGTCTATCTGACTTGAATATGTATTGATGTAAAAGTGACAATTTGACAATTTCATAGGCTCAATATGCTTTTACAATTTCTTTAGTGACCATGTTGTATGGAAAGAACATGGTATATTTTAACGAGTGTCACTGGCAAAGCACACAGAAGGCCATTTCAAAGCTGTTTTAATGTAATGACCATTCTGTTCCATTGTTTTCACAGACCATAAACAGGACTGAAGAATGTCCGTCCGAAACTTTGCCTTGAATGAAGAAACTTCATTGAACAAGAAGTTGGCTTCCAGTTTGCACAGGCGTCAATGGAATGCTTTTTTTTTTTTTTAATTTTATACTTTACCAATTGAAAATGAAGTTTTTATGTGCTGTGCAAATGGTTCTTTCATGTGGTCTCAGAGTTTATTTTTACCATCTTTTTTCTTTTTTTTTTTTTAATTAAAGAAAAAAATCTCGGAAGAGGAGAAAAAAAATATGCTAACAAAACAAAACATCAAAGGTTGTCATTTGGAAGAACATTTGAATTTGGAATTTACCTGAAGGTGTAGATAGATTTTTTCTTTTTTTTTTTTTTTAAACAGAAAACCTGGTGTCAAGAGGGGGGCAAATAGAAAGAAAGCAAATTGTCTTCCTCTATAATTAAGCTACTCTGGCTCTCTCTTTCTCTTCTTGTTTAAACCTAGTGGGTTGGGTTTTTATTTTATTATTTTTTTTAGAAATATTTAGGTAAGGTTTATCTTGAATCTTAATTGCCTTAATTTTAAGGACGTCAAAGGCTCTCGAGGCAAGCTGTCAACGTCTTGTTAAAAAAAAAATCAAGAAAGAATTGAAATATTGTGCCAGCTTTAACTGGTACAGTTTAAGACTATGAGTTTTTAGGGTGAAAAAAAAACTGTACAGTTTAAAAGAAAATGTTTTTCTTCATTTGAAGAAAATGTGTTGATAAAAGAAACCATGGCAACTGCAAGAATTGGGAAAATGCTGGGACTTTTCATGAACTTTGTCTTAAGTGTTGACACGAATCATTCTAGAAGGCTAAAACATTTTACGGTAAAGTTATTAATGTTGGTTTTAAAACAACTGCATTAGAAATAATGCGTGGTTGGGGGGCAGAATGCAGATTTTTTTTATTTACAAAGCGTGATCGCTAGCAAAAGCATTAGTGCTTTTTATCTGCAGTCTTTTTTATGAGCTTTACAAAGTTTTTAGTCAGCTTTGCTTGTCACATTGCAAAATCTAGCTTAAGAGCATTAAAAAAACTTAAGTAGATAGGAGCTTATGGTCAAAAAGTGCAAAAAAAAACAAAAAAAGCAATAGATAGAGAAATTGTTGACAATTTCTGTAGTCTTTCCTAGTTGTGATCAAATTCAGCCTATGGATGGCCTATTTTATACCAAAGATGATGTGACACCCTATTACAGTCCAGAAGATAGAAGTCGTTCTTTTCATTTCTTTTCCTTTTTTAAAATTTTATTTGACCTACATGGCCGGACCAGTCCTTACTTTGTTGTTTGTTTAAACTACCTTCCACTGGCATTTTACATACTGAAAAAAAAAAAAAAAACAATGTTTTTTTGTTTGTTTGTTTGTTTAAGCTATATTTGTTGATAGGAGAAGTTTGAACCTGCTGTGTTCAGCAGTTCCAGCATGGAGAGTTCTGGATGCCATGATAAAGTCAAATGGCTTTAAATTCTGTGAGCTTTTCTGGATCCTTGCTAGCTAGCTCTCTGCAATAGTGAAACCTGTATTGATGGCCACCAATAAACCAAGACCCTTGTTCAACAGATTGACAGTTCTTTATATGAATTTTCAGCGAAAGATACTTTCTGAACCTGGTCTGAAAGGTCACTTATCGAAAAAGCTTAGTCATATTTTGTGTAATGGTGAGTGGTCTCCTGAAAAGGTCTCGTTTGTATTGGTAATAGTCTTCTATTCTAACACCTCTTGGTTTGGTCTTACCTCAGTCTCTGGTATCATCCGTCATGAATAGGTTATACCTTGATTCTACAGCTGGGGTGGGGATATCTTCTTTTTGCCTCTTTTTGTTGTGTTTCATGTCTTGTTTTTGCCAGAAAGAAAGATTACATAGATTTTATTATTTCAGCTTAACTCTCTGAGGCAAGCAGGACCAATATGATTGAGGATTATATTAGTGGAATTTAAGGAAGCTTTTAAAATGCTAGTTGACAATCAAGAAGTTGTATGATTTATATCAAAATATACCAAAAGAATTAGGTTGATCAATCATCAAAGCCAAAGGAGATACATTTGCATTTAAAATGATGCAAAACTTGGTCTAAAATGAATTAAATTGACTTACCTAGAAAACATCTCTACATTTTTGATTCATGAAATCTGTATTCAACCTGTATAGTTTTATCTGAAATTAAGGACAACAGAACAGAATTTCATTAACTAAATCATTCACTAGAATTGCTCTCTGAGTGAGTATTTAAATCCAATATGTGAAAATCTTTTCACAAACTAAGTCACAGAAGGAAGTCTGTTTTAATCCAGAAGGAAGTGGGGAAATGTATTTAGTGCACAGCAAAAATAAAACAGGGTAGACTTTTACAAACTAAAAAAAGTGAAAAGTACATCATATTCCCATTAAGTCAATATGAATAATGAGATTGACTCCTATGAAATTATTAATATTCTATTTCAGTAGACCCTGGTTTTCTCATTTGCAACTCCCATGAATTGGAAGTTCAAGTTTAGTAAGTGATTTCCTCTTTATGGTCAAATTAGAGGCAAAAGTCCATCCAAGAATCCATAGCATGTATTACAGAGAAATTCCAAATGGTCACTTCCGCCTTTATAGCTTTCCATGCATTAGAGAGAATCCTAGATTTATACTTTCTTCTGTTCCATCCTTCAGCTTCCCATGTATTGTGTACACTTATATTTTATCTTGGAAAAGTGTGCTCTCAACTAATGGGGGTTTAAAAAACATGTATGGGAACATATGTTCTGTTTCTCTTTTCCACTTTCTGATTTCTTAATATAAATAAGAATTACCCTGAACATAATTCATTTAAATATGAAACCAACATGCTTTCTTTTGTTTGTGTAAAAACGAAGAACAAAACATATATTCATGTGAAACAAAGAAAGTCTCATTTATACACAATCAAAAATGAGGCTAAGAGGTAGCTACCATGTGGCTGATGAAGGTGCCTAGGTAACTTCCTATTTCTATTCAAAACTGCTGCTTTATTTATACATTCAGAAACATTTTTTTTCAATTATAAGATTTCAATAATCTCAATTTTTTAAGCTACTTCTGGCTAAAAAAAATTTACCTGTTATTTTATGTGTCCACATGTGTTTTGTGTTTGGATTGTTTATATCATGTGATTCTATAAATATTTTCTTTTAAGCCAAAAAGAAAAAAGAAAGAATGGACATGTATTTAAATTTGCCTCCATAATTGATCAACTTATCTAAGAATTGTTTTCAATACTCAAGTCTTGGGATGGGGAGGCATGACAAGGTAAACAGAATTTCATTGTATGAAAAATAAAACAGACTGAAATGTGTGTTCAATATATGCAGACATCAGAATGCTAATTTAATCAATATCCTGTCTTATGGTGATTTTAATCCTGTTTAGGACTATAATGATTTCTTTGAAATTCATTTTCTATGTATTCTGGCTTCTGAGATTTTCAAGTATTTATTCAAATGTTTCCATTTTTCCTTTTGACTTTAATTGGCAAGACTTAACCTAAATGTCAGGAAACAAACTAAAAGCCACAGTCCAAATGAGATCAGCACCCTCTTATCCAAACTCTAGTTGTATCATTAATAGAGGAAAACTGTTGTTGGTAGCTAAAGTGTGCATGGTAACTGGGCACTCCTCCAGGTACGGTTATGTCTTCTAAAGATAACGTTTATGAACTCAAAGGGACTAAAGGCAATACTAGCTAGCAGATGCTGGTGACAGTATTTTCTGAACACTGGCATGTCTTGAATAATGCAAGCGATACAATCATCTTTTTGAAAAAAAAAAAAAAAAAGAATCTTCCCTCCAACTCTAGTTTGGCTAAGATTGGTTTGTTTTCTTGGTAGATTTCAAGTTGGTCTCCCCATTTCACTTGAATCAATTCTTCCTGCAACTTTAGCTGATCAGCCCTATTTAAGAGACTATGGAGAAGAGCAGATGGTGTAATGGTTATGTTGCTGGATTCTCACGTAGTCGACTCTGGTTCCAGTCCTGGACCCAGTGGCTTAAAACTCATGTAGGCACATGTGTATGCCAAAGATCCCCAGAGGAGAATGGAGAAGAAGGGATCATGACATGGCCATCCCTCCTGGGGGGTGGTTTCTCGCTTTCAGTCTCTTCTGTCGCTATGGCGAGCACACACACCCTATGGCAAAATATCTCTCTCTCTTTAAAAAAAAAAGAAAAAAGAGAAAGAGAGAGACTATGACACACTTTCATTTCCTTCTAATGAAAGCTACCTGGTATTAAAAGCATTCCTATTAGACATGGAAGGCTGAGAGCCTAAAAAAGCTGAATGGGGTGGGAAGTACACATTATTTCACTCTAACTACAAAGTATGTTGTTGACCCCAAAGTCACTACTTTTATATTCTCCTTTAATTTTTCTCTGGAGCTCATTCACTCACCAGCCAGAGAGAGGGAGAGAGAGAGAGAGAGAGAGAGAGAAAACACCCTTCATTGGGAGATGGCTGCCCTTCATGCCTTCTCCTCCATTCTCCCCCTGGGACTTTGAGCACATGTGTATGTGTGCCCAGTGTGATTTTCAAGTCGCTGGGGTCTGGGACTTGATCCCACAGTCTGCCATGTGGGATCCAGCGCATTAATCTCCACACCATCTGCTGGTCCCACCTTAAGTCACTTTTAATTTACAATCACAAAAAAGTTATTTTTTCAATAAAACACTTTATTTCAATACTTGGAATGTTCATTATATATCTGGGTATCTTTTACAGTGGCCTAAAATCTCCATTTATGAAGAGTGAAATATGATTGTAATATGACTTTTTCAGTCTTTTTCCTGATTGAGAAAGTGTTTCAATAGCTATTTAGACAGATTAAAATGTTAATAGGAGACTAAAATACATTTGACAGTGCATTCACATTCTTAATTTGAGGGCATGAACCACTGCAGATGAGCTGCAAGTGAAGAGACAGTATTTATGTACATGGACACCACCACATTCAGCATATTAAAGATCAAGCACATCATAGAACCTTGATCTATGTTATTTTGTTCTCAGTAGGGAGTAAAGGATGAGATTTTATTTTTCCTGTTATTGTGACTGGCCTGTTTCAAAATGTTGAGTTCACTGGGACTGACAGCCTCTCACTTCAATCTGAGGGATTGACGGAATTTAAACAGACTCATTGATTCTGTACACTCTACCCTTGCTGTGGCAAAGTGATAATGGGATTTCATTAATGAATTAATTTGTTTTACAAATGACATCCACTATGGTCTTGGAAGACAGTTGAGCCTGACTAAAGTTTAATATTTCTTAGCAAACATTCTTAAATATAAAATTGGTCCTTTACTCCAAATGCTCTTGGTCATAGCTGTCCTTTGTGGATAACACAGCATTCAAGAAACTATAAAAGCTCTATACTAAATCCCCAAGTGATTTCAAAGACCTTTTATGATGTGGGAGGAGGGCAGTTCATACCAGATGAATGATGTTTTTACCATCTTTGGCTTTAAACCACAATGTATAGATGCTCACTGTCACAAAGAAGGGTTGGGTAGTTTTCCAATATTCTTTTCTGTTTATTTCAATAGAGTGAAAATAATGTATCCAAAAAAAGTTTCTTCTAAAGACTGGAAGGTGGCATGGCAGTTAAGGGTACTGGACTCCCACAGGGCCGATTTGAGTCCCAGACCTGGTGGCTTGCTTTCTCATTTTCTCTTTCTCTTTCTCTCTCTCTCTCACTCTGTCCCTCTCTGGTCAAATTAAAATAAGTAAATAAAGAAAGTTGAATAAAATAACTTTAAAAAAAAATTCCTTCTACTCAAGCGGTTTTAAAACTAAAGCAAAGGTGGCTTCTGTAGGAAGAAGCACTAAGCCACTGAGTCACACTTGAATTTTACTTAATATTTCCATAATTCCTGATGTGCAGAAATGAAATCCTTTTTTTTTTTCCTTTGGTCATAGGGCATCATGTGCACTCACTGGAGACAGAAAGAAAGAGAAGGGAAGTGAGAAATCACCCCCCCCCCACAGGAGGTATGGCCATATTGCAATCCCTTCTCCTCCATTCTCTTCTGAAGATTTTGGGTATGCATGTCTAGTGTAATTTTTAGGCCATAGGGTCTGAGACTTAAACTGCACAGTTGCCCATGTGGGAACCAGTGTGTTAACCACCATGCTACTTGCTGGCCCCTAAATAAAATCACTTTTATTTATTTATTTTTTATTCTATATGGCATGTATGCTTGCCAAAGAGAGAGAGAGAAATAAATCATCTCTCATTGGGTATGGCCATGCCTCAATCTCTTCTCTATCTTTGCCTTGGAATTTTGAGCATGCAAGCACACACACCCCGCCTAGTTTTCAAGTCATGGGACCTAGGACTCAAGCTCTCTGGTCAAATTAAAATAAGTAAATAAAGAAAGTTGAATAAAATAACTTTAAAAAAAAATTCCTTCTACTCAAGCGGTTTTAAAACTAAAGCAAAGGTGGCTTCTGTAGGAAGAAGCACTAAGCCACTGAGTCACACTTGAATTTTACTTAATATTTCCATAATTCCTGATGTGCAGAAATGAAATCCTTTTTTTTTTTTTTCCTTTGGTCATAGGGCATCATGTGCACTCACTGGAGACAGAAAGAAAGAGAAGGGAAGTGAGAAATCACCCCCCCCCCACAGGAGGTATGGCCATATTGCAATCCCTTCTCCTCCATTCTCTTCTGAAGATTTTGGGTATGCATGTCTAGTGTAATTTTTAGGCCATAGGGTCTGAGACTTAAACTGCACAGTTGCCCATGTGGGAACCAGTGTGTTAACCACCATGCTACTTGCTGGCCCCTAAATAAAATCACTTTTATTTATTTATTTTTTATTCTATATGGCATGTATGCTTGCCAAAGAGAGAGAGAGAAATAAATCATCTCTCATTGGGTATGGCCATGCCTCAATCTCTTCTCTATCTTTGCCTTGGAATTTTGAGCATGCAAGCACACACACCCCGCCTAGTTTTCAAGTCATGGGACCTAGGACTCAAGTTGCTCAAATGGCCATGTGGGATCCAGCCACCTTAACCACCACAACACCTGGCTGGCCTACTTTCAATTTTTGAAGGGCTAATAATCTACTTTGCAGATGTGTTTTGTCTTTTCGTTTGAACTATTAGGTCCTTGACTCTGTTTCCTTTTATTTGCATTTCACCC
Source organism: Tupaia belangeri chinensis (assembly GCF_000334495.1). Lineage (NCBI taxonomy): Eukaryota > Metazoa > Chordata > Mammalia > Scandentia > Tupaiidae > Tupaia > Tupaia belangeri. The sequence continues at coordinate 805,272 of NW_006160136.1, forward strand.
TGTTGATGGGAGAAGAAACAAATGAGAATTCAATTCAATTCAGCAGATTCTGATTCTTATTAAGCAATGCTTCACTAAGGATGTTTGCAATGAATTAAACTGAATTGGTAAAATTGATATCAATGCATTATCTACCATGGATTTTGATTACTCATGATGTCTCTTGCTCATCGATCACAAGTAATTGAGAGTTGGCTGTCTTCTTGCAGAAAATAAAGGAAAATGCCCCAGAGCAAGGAATTTGACTTCCCTCAAAAGAAAGCTGTTTTGGTTTCATTCACTCAAATAAAATTTAAGCCAGTAGAAAAAAATCAACATAATTTCTATTGAATGAACAGAATGAAATAGTAGCTGTTGGTTGAATGCACATTCTTATCCATATCTTAAGTCTTTGACAAAAAAGTACATTGTTTTTGTTATATTTTGACTTTGCATTACTGTATGAAGGCTGAATGACACTCCAGCAAATATTTTTATGATCACATCAAATTTAAATAATGTCCAAAGTATAATTTCCATGTTATACTTTGTATTTAAAACTCTCTGGTCTTGGATTATTCAGAAAGATGCTCTGTTTTCCTCCCTAATATATATATATATATATATATATATATATATATATATACACACACACATATACATATATACATATATGTGTGTGTGTATATATATATATGTATATATATATATATATAGTTATTGCATACTTTCCAGTAACTGTAAAATTATTTCAAAGAGACACTTGCAAAAAAATTTCTCCTTTCTAGAAACAAATGCTTTCATTTATTTCAAAAGAAGAAAAAGAATCTAATTGGAATCCTAATTTTTCAAAATATATATAAAAGGACTTGCTATGAGATATTCACATTCTTTTAAACAAAAAAAAGTGGGACACAGCTTCTTTCAAAACCTTTGTTTCGGGCCATATTTGACTTCATGGAACTTCTGAAACATCATTCAGTTTTGAACTTTAAGAGCATTTCTGTACTGCTGTCTCTGACTGTCATGGAAAGTTCTGTAATTCTATGGTGTTCCTGGGTTTATTTTTATTATTTTTTTTATTTCATCTGTACCACAGTCAAATTACAAACCATTTCCCCCCATTCCTTGGGCTTTCTGTAGATCAGTGGATGTTAGGTTTAAACTTCTGTTTTCTTTGATGAAGCTTTCAATAAAAAATGAAAATAAAATCAACCCAGTAGGGCTGTTGTGTTTTTCTGTGGTCTCCTGGAGGCCGGTTGGTGAAAGGGACCAGTGGGGGGGGGTGTCCATATGTAATTGTGTACACTGCTAGAATTCCTCAAAGAAAAAATCATCCCTGATAACAAAAAGTGAGAGAAGAGAGACCATTCTATTAATGAAAGAGACCTTGAGAAAGCCATTGTTTGGGTGCTTTAGAGGGAGTAGTCCATTTAGGTTTTCCCAAGGACTCCTATACTCAATACTTTGCGTGCTCGGAGATTCAGAGGCTACCCAACCCTTATTTCCAAACATGACTAACATCCACCAACTACTTGATTCATCTTGGATGAATACCAGGAAGTGCAGAATTATATATAACAATAAAATAATTTCTTTGGACTCCTGTAATTTGTATCCCTACAAGAATTAGACAAAATCAGAAGTATCCATTCCTCAAGCTCTTGATGCTGATGGTAAGCAAATAAGCAGCAACTTCATTTCTGTGGCTGAGAATGACTTCAGCTGGCTTAGAGCTTATATGTAAGGGCCAAGAATATTCCATTCTGTAATATTCACTTTCTGTATTTTTCAAGCATATTCTATCTGACCTCAGAAGATAGAAAAGCAAATGGGACACGTGAAATGCATACCATGTCTTAACAAAATAAACTTTAGAACAGATGAACTATGTAAAGCATGTAAATGTGAACAAAAATATAAAGAGAAAAATGACGCAGAAAAGTTTATTTGTGATGCACTCAATGGACATGAAAATATGACACACTCAGTATTCATATGTTGTAATTTACTTACCTTTTGGTGATATCCATTCGAGCACCCAAAGCAGGTCAGCAGGCTAATGGGTGAGTTTCAACGACTTGCCTCTGTTACTCCCAGAGGAAGCAAACATGTTTCATTGGCTCCCTGCTGCTGTTGCCGACTTGCTCAAACCCTAACACTGGTGCTTGCAACTCTTCAATGGGGAAGAATCTGGTGGCAGAGGAAAAGGGAGGATGTGTAAGCAGCATTTCAGAAAACATTGATAGTGTAGTCTTTGTAACTCCTCTTGGGCTTTTTCTCAATGAGTCGGCTTATGCTGTGTGTTTTTTTTTTTTTTTTTTTCCTTCTTCTTCTTTTTTTTTTTTCCCAGAGAGATTCTTGCTATAAGGTGCTTGCCCTCACCGGAGAGACAGAGAGAGAGAGACAGAAAGTGAGAAATCACCCCCCAGGGATAATGGCCACACCACAATCCCTTCTCCTCTGTTCTCCTATCGGGACTTTGGGCACACATGCATGTGCACCCTGCTTGAGTTTTTAAGCCTCTGGGTTGACTCGAACCGCAGTTGACTACATGGGAGTCCAGCAACGTAGCCATTATGCCACGTGCTGGTCCCTCTCCTTGCTTCTTGATGTGAGTTTTAAATTGACTTAATTTGTCCTATGTATCACCTATCTTTATTTGGCTTCTCAATCTTTCTCTTCTATGTCTTCTAATATAACTGCTTGACAGCGTAGAGGTTACTGCTCCATCAAAGCAATTTCCCACATTGTACCTTCATGCTTTAAATATCCAGAAAAAGCTAACCAAGCAGCATCCAGGCCCTAAGAATGTGTTATATATACTCCTTTTCCCTATGTGAATATCATTTCACAGTGAACTGAAGAGAAAACGTTTCATGTTGGGCATAAGAGAACACTTGAAAAATGGATTTATTGGCGAATATAAAATTATAGGACTAAAATGAAGATCTTGAATATAATTTTAGCCACTGTCTTAGATGATTTAAGAGGCTGTAACAGAATGCCTCACACTAAGTACTTAATAAAAACAAAAACAAAAACCTAACAGACATTTGTCTCTAACAGTTCTGGAAATCAGGAAGTCCAAGATTCAGGCACCAGAGACTCAGTGCTCAGTGTCAGCTGAAGGCCAGCGTTTCACATGTGGTGCCATCTGTGTGTCCTCTTCACATGGCAGAAGGGACAAATGAGCTCCCTCCTTCATAAAGGCACTAACTAATGAGCGTCCTTCCCTCATGACCTACTCATGTCCCAAAGACTACCCAACTCTTCATATCATCACCTCAGGTTCTAAATATGAATTCTGAGGGATACAAACATTTAGACCATAGCACCTTTTACCACAGTACGTTTAACCAGAGCAGAGGTGTTTTTTTTTTTTTTTTTTTTTTTTTTTGTTTAGGATTTCTTTTTTTTTTTTTTTTTGGTAGGTGTTTTTGCACA
>NW_006160136.1:808751-819627 GCF_000334495.1 Tupaia belangeri chinensis
GGCCATGCCGCAATCCCTTCTCCTCCATTCTCCTCTCGGGATCTTGGGCACGCACGCACATGCGCCCAGCGTGAGTTTTAAGCCACCGGGTCCGGGACTCAAACCACGGTCGACTACGTGGGAGTCCAGCGACATAGCCATTACGCTAACTGCTGGTCCCTGTTTAGGATTTTTAAGAAGTTAACAATACTATCACCACCACCCGATACCCAAGAAAATTTTTCTTCAAACTGCAAAAAAAGGCATTTGGAAAATTCCTGAGAGATATCCATAAGCTTTGGTGAAGAATCTTTGGCTTGGGAACCAGCAGTTAGCGTAATGGCTATGTCGCTGGACTCCCACGTAGTCAACTGCGGTTTGCGTCCCGGACCCAGTGGCTTAAAACTCACGCCAGGCGCGTGTGCATGCGTGCCCAGGATCCCGAGAGGAGAATGGAGGAGAAGGGATTGCGGCATGACCATCCCCCCTGGGGGGTGATTTCTCGCTTTCTGTCTCTATGTCTCTCTCTGTCTGTCTGGCGAGCGCACGCACCCTATAGCAAAAAACCTCTCCAAAAAAAAAAAAGAAGAATCTTTGGCTTCAAGATATAAATATAGGAGATAAATATAAACAGAAGAGAGAAGATTAGAAAATAAAACAATTTGCATTTGATTTCTTAACCTCATATTTATATCTTTTCTGCTGTCTCGTAATTCATTTTCTCCAAGAACTGAGTGCTTTGTCAACTTTCAAGAGTTGCAATAAGGTTCATGTGCTACAATGCTTTTTATTTTTTTAAGGAATGCCAGTAACCAGAGTATTTTTTTCCAAAAATCATAAAGCAAAAAAATAATATAGCTCAAACTTTATAGTTAAGAATTTATTTTCTGGATTTTATGTAAAGGAGTGTCATGTATAATGATTTAAAAGTCTCTGTAATACATCAAAAAACTGTGTTTTTATTTAAATCTTCAGAAACAGAGGGATCAGCCTTCTTTCTCCTGCCCTTAGGACATTATAGATTATTATTCTGATATAACACATTAACCAGGTGGTGGTGCTGTGTTAGTCTCCAGAGGGGTCCAAACCCAAATCCTAATCTATTCCTAAACAGAACAAATAACATGCAATAGTGCTGTAAAAGCAAGGGTTGGGACTAGCAGATGGCATAATGGTTACGCCACTGGACTCCCACAGGGCCAACCGTGGTTGGATTCCTGGACCTGGTGGCTTGAAACTCATGCTGTGTGCGTGTGTATGCGTGCTCAAAATCCCAAGAGGAGAATGGAGGAGAAAGGGTTGCAGCATGGCCATCCCCCCTGGGGGTGGGGGGGGGTGATTTCTCACCATATGCCCTATAGAAAAATCTCTCTCAAAATAAATAAATTTTTAAAAAGCAAGGATCATCCTGTATCAGGAACAGTGACACATTCCCACGACTATTCTCGAGTTTGCACAATTTTCATGAGTGGTCTGAGGAAGGTACTGCTACCTTTGCACCCATCTCCCAGGTGAGGCAGAGAACAGGACAACCTACCCACAGAGCACAGTGCACCTTTACAAAACAGGTCTCAAACCCTGGCCTCAATGTTTTCTCTTCTGAAATGACTTCAGGAATTCCAATGCAAAAAGCAACTTTTAATTTTCTTCTTATCAGCAATATTTTCTTTTTTCTAAACAATTCTCTTCACTTGGCCCAAGATTTGATTTGTGGTCTCTGTACAAGAGGGACAGTGGACATTTATTCAAACTACCTAGTTTACAAAAACCCAACACAGTTCACATTTTCCATCTAAGAAATAACTCGCTGTTTCAATCTTCCCTTGATTTGAGCCTATCTTTGATTGGTTCTGGAAGGAAATGACTTATCTACCAAATGCAGAAGTGTAAGTTCTCATCGAATCATTCATTGAACCGTACTTAGCAGACGAACCCCGCATAACTATTTCAATGATTCAAAGACAGTGTAGACATGGTTCTTGTTTCCAAGGATGTCATATTCTAGCAAGTCCGAGTTTATGACTATTTTGGCATAAAATAAGATCAGAGAGTGTTGTGGGCAATATATTTAACTCTTTTAAGGCTGGATGCAAAGGTAATGAGGAAACTGCCTGGTCTGAATGTAGTCATCTCTTCTCTTATCAATATGTGTGGAGAGTCTTCTAGTCCCTCGCTGCTTTTCATCCCCTGTTCAGTCCCTTAGCAGCTTGGCTGTTTCTCTTTTCTCAAATCATCTGGGACATTTAGCTCTTTGGATAGCAAGAAAAGTGGAATCTGCTATTTTCACTTGGCCATCATTCGAGCACCAGATAGTATTTGTTACCACTGATCTGTTCACAATCACACAAGGCTGGCCCCATCGCAAACAAGAGAGAACTGGGGGTTTTAACAGTTATATGACTTGGCCATGTTGTCATGGTGCAGACAGGATCCAAGCTTACGATCAAAAGCCAGAGATTTTCCTCCTACTTGTGCTGATCCACTGATATGATTTGAAGGGATACACGATGTGCTGTAAATAAAATATCTATGACCTGACATTTCTCCATAACAACTTTGTTCTTAGAGGTAAATCACAAAATATTGGGGAAAATACTGGGCAAGCAGTGGAAAGACTGTGGATTTTGATTTAGGTGTACTATCTGCAAAACATTCTCTCTCTCTCTCTCTCTCAACTTTCAAATAATGTATCTGCCAAAATGTATACACTCAGTTTTCAAGGTGATTATGAGGCTAAAATAAGCAGAGCATGTGTGCCTCTTTATAAAATTGTGAAGTCGATCCAACGCTTTGCAGAAATTTAACTTTTACTTTTGAAGTTGCTTTTACAGCACAAGATATGCTTGGGAGGCTAACTTCTGAGAAGATGAAAAGAGCCAAACAACAATAGTAGAGCCAAGGTAGCACTCAGCTACTTTGCACTGTTGCCCGGGTTCAGGAAGACACAAATGTCAGACGTGAAAGAACAAGCTCTTGGGCTACAAGAACAAGAGAGCCCACAGACACGGCTGCTAGTTACGCTCAACTCAATCAACAAATCTTTTTTTTTTTTTCTTATATTTTTAAACACGTATTTATTTATTTATTTATCTATCTATTTGTTGTTTTTTTTCAAGCTGCTGGATCCAGGACTCAAACAACAGTAGGCCATGTGGGAATCCAGCACCTTAACCACCATACCACCTGCTGGTCCCATAGCCCCAGTCAACATTTCCTACAATAAGCTTGTATCATCACCCACTCACCAACAACCTTGGCATCCAGCAGCTGATAAAAGGAGGCAGGTGTTAGCAATTCGAAAAGACTGTTATAATTGTGAGCTGCAAATTGGACTGAAGAACCAGGGGTAGGATTTCCTGCAAATCCCAAGTCCATCATGTATATTTACCCCAAGAAGTGGGGTAATAGTCACAGCAAGTAAGCAAGCTGCATCAGATATAGTCAAGAGAAACGACTGCTACTAACAAAAATGTAAATAAGGTCTGGCCTTCAAAAAAGGTCTGAAAATGTCTAGTGAGCATAAGGCAGTGGTGTGAAAATACAGATGGCTCTGGGTCTTTGTGTGCTGCCATGATTCCCTCCACCCATCTTATTTTTCTCTTTTTTTTTAAGAATAATTTTATTTATCTATAATTTGATGAGAGAAAGAGAAAGCTGCCAGGTCTGGGACTCAAACCATAGTCAGCCATATGGGAGTCCAGCACCTTGTCTGAGGAAGGTACTGCTACCTTTGCACCCATCTCCCAGGTGAGGCAGAGAACAGGACAACCTACCCACAGAGCACAGTGCACCTTTACAAAACAGGTCTCAAACCCTGGCCTCAATGTTTTCTCTTCTGAAATGACTTCAGGAATTCCAATGCAAAAAGCAACTTTTAATTTTCTTCTTATCAGCAATATTTTCTTTTTTCTAAACAATTCTCTTCACTTGGCCCAAGATTTGATTTGTGGTCTCTGTACAAGAGGGACAGTGGACATTTATTCAAACTACCTAGTTTACAAAAACCCAACACAGTTCACATTTTCCATCTAAGAAATAACTCGCTGTTTCAATCTTCCCTTGATTTGAGCCTATCTTTGATTGGTTCTGGAAGGAAATGACTTATCTACCAAATGCAGAAGTGTAAGTTCTCATCGAATCATTCATTGAACCGTACTTAGCAGACGAACCCCGCATAACTATTTCAATGATTCAAAGACAGTGTAGACATGGTTCTTGTTTCCAAGGATGTCATATTCTAGCAAGTCCGAGTTTATGACTATTTTGGCATAAAATAAGATCAGAGAGTGTTGTGGGCAATATATTTAACTCTTTTAAGGCTGGATGCAAAGGTAATGAGGAAACTGCCTGGTCTGAATGTAGTCATCTCTTCTCTTATCAATATGTGTGGAGAGTCTTCTAGTCCCTCGCTGCTTTTCATCCCCTGTTCAGTCCCTTAGCAGCTTGGCTGTTTCTCTTTTCTCAAATCATCTGGGACATTTAGCTCTTTGGATAGCAAGAAAAGTGGAATCTGCTATTTTCACTTGGCCATCATTCGAGCACCAGATAGTATTTGTTACCACTGATCTGTTCACAATCACACAAGGCTGGCCCCATCGCAAACAAGAGAGAACTGGGGGTTTTAACAGTTATATGACTTGGCCATGTTGTCATGGTGCAGACAGGATCCAAGCTTACGATCAAAAGCCAGAGATTTTCCTCCTACTTGTGCTGATCCACTGATATGATTTGAAGGGATACACGATGTGCTGTAAATAAAATATCTATGACCTGACATTTCTCCATAACAACTTTGTTCTTAGAGGTAAATCACAAAATATTGGGGAAAATACTGGGCAAGCAGTGGAAAGACTGTGGAGTTTGATTTAGGTGTACTATCTGCAAAACATTCTCTCTCTCTCTCTCTCTCAACTTTCAAATAATGTATCTGCCAAAATGTATACACTCAGTTTTCAAGGTGATTATGAGGCTAAAATAAGCAGAGCATGTGTGCCTCTTTATAAAATTGTGAAGTCGATCCAACGCTTTGCAGAAATTTAACTTTTACTTTTGAAGTTGCTTTTACAGCACAAGATATGCTTGGGAGGCTAACTTCTGAGAAGATGAAAAGAGCCAAACAACAATAGTAGAGCCAAGGTAGCACTCAGCTACTTTGCACTGTTGCCCGGGTTCAGGAAGACACAAATGTCAGACGTGAAAGAACAAGCTCTTGGGCTACAAGAACAAGAGAGCCCACAGACACGGCTGCTAGTTACGCTCAACTCAATCAACAAATCTTTTTTTTTTTTTCTTATATTTTTAAACACGTATTTATTTATTTATTTATCTATCTATTTGTTGTTTTTTTTCAAGCTGCTGGATCCAGGACTCAAACAACAGTAGGCCATGTGGGAATCCAGCACCTTAACCACCATACCACCTGCTGGTCCCATAGCCCCAGTCAACATTTCCTACAATAAGCTTGTATCATCACCCACTCACCAACAACCTTGGCATCCAGCAGCTGATAAAAGGAGGCAGGTGTTAGCAATTCGAAAAGACTGTTATAATTGTGAGCTGCAAATTGGACTGAAGAACCAGGGGTAGGATTTCCTGCAAATCCCAAGTCCATCATGTATATTTACCCCAAGAAGTGGGGTAATAGTCACAGCAAGTAAGCAAGCTGCATCAGATATAGTCAAGAGAAACGACTGCTACTAACAAAAATGTAAATAAGGTCTGGCCTTCAAAAAAGGTCTGAAAATGTCTAGTGAGCATAAGGCAGTGGTGTGAAAATACAGATGGCTCTGGGTCTTTGTGTGCTGCCATGATTCCCTCCACCCATCTTATTTTTCTCTTTTTTTTTAAGAATAATTTTATTTATCTATAATTTGATGAGAGAAAGAGAAAGCTGCCAGGTCTGGGACTCAAACCATAGTCAGCCATATGGGAGTCCAGCACCTTAACCACCATGCCACCTGCCAGCAAACCCCCCCCTTCTTGACTCATAATTGACTTGTTTTCAGTTTGTCTTTGATTTTTTACTTCTTTGTGAAATATAGCATCAATAAATATGCAAAATCATTAATGAGGTACACAATGATTTTCACAAGCTGAGCACACAGGCATAACCAAAAAGAACAGGTATCCCCAGCCCCCAAGTAGATACTCCTCTCCCAAGCTTCCGTCTAGTCATCATGTAAACCTCCTTCCCTGGGGTAACTTTTTCTTGGACTTCAACAACCTAGAATGATTCTGTCTAAACCTTCCGTAAAATCTAAGTCAGCTTAGCCTCTATGAGAATAAGGCAGTTCAAGACATGTTACACATGAAGAAAAGACTAATCATTTGAAGCCCCAAATTTCCATTATTCCTCTGAAAATGACGTACATGGCTATATTATCCAAATTCTAAAGATCTGCATTTTTAGAAATCACACAAATTGTTTTTGCAACCCCTTTCCATGTTTAACATCAGTTAAGAAACAGCAAGAGTCCTGAGCTAAATGGCCTTGAGGGAGTGACAGTCACCTTCTTAAAATAACAGTGGAGTCCCAAGGAAAGACTGGTTGTAAAGCTTCATTGAAGGTTTGGCAGCATGTCACTCATTGTCTGACTAAGCAGATGATAAGTGACACAGGGCAGTGGATGCCAGATCTCACTGGGAGACCATCCAGAGACAGAAGTTGCTATATAATGTTGTTTACACAAAAGGACAGCATGCGGAATATATTAAACCTTTGCCCACCAACCCAAATGGCAATTCCTTTGGATTTTGATTATAATTTGAAATTGATGAGGCTTCCTTACATTAGAGAGGTGCTCTAACTTTTTTTTCCCCTACTTCCTGACTCTGAATCTTTCAGGCCAGTGGAAAGCAATCAGGTCTTTTTAGTTCCCAGGTGTATTCGTGGAGTTTATATAGCATTTGGAGTGAGGGGATTAGCAAACATAGCTTTATTTTTTCCTTTCTTTTTTTTTTTCCCTTCTCAAATCACTGCAATCCTAGAAGCAGGAATCAAAGTCTTTAGGAAACTAACATAAAACACTACTTCGGTGAACTCTCTGCAGAATTTCTGTTAAACTATGAATCATGCTTTGAATTCAAGGAGCGTTCTCATGTGTTCTGACTCAGCCCCGTCTGGGAGTCAGTCCTGTAGCAAGTGTTCCTGTCCTTAGCTTGGATTCCTGTCTCTCTCACAAGGCTAGAGGTGAGGCGTTTCTGCTTTATTTTTTAGTGTTTCTTTCTCCTCGTTCTTTCCTTTGGCTACAAAGGATTTCCGAAACTTCCCTGATATGACAGTTTTTGTTTTGTTCTACCCTTTCTACTGATTAACATCAGTTTTTTGTTGTTGTTGGTTTTTTTTTGCAGTTCTTCGCTTTTATTTTTATTCGTGTTTTCTCCCTAGGTCGGGGTGATATTTTTGTCAGAGGCTTTGATTTCCCTACTACCTCAGCCAGCACCACAGAAGAAAAAACTGAGGATTCTTTCCCATCTTCTGTGGTGGGGCTCTGAAGAGAGAACAAATTCCATGGTATCTATAGCCCCTTGGCAATCCTCACACTCACTCTTGACCATATGTAGATTTTGCAACCAATTAAGCATGTATATCTGAATCATTTTACCCTCCCAAAAAGATATGCTCAAGTCCTAACCCTGGAACCTAGGAATATGGTCCTCTTGGCAAATAAGGTCTTTGAAAATGTAATCATTGCTAAGATGATGTCATTCTGAATTTAGGTTGAGTCCACAGTCAATATGTCTGGTGTTCTTAGAAACAGAGGGAAATGAAGACACAGAGAAGTGCACACAGCATGAGGACAGCGTGTGAGGACTGAGGTAGCGTTTGGTTGGACGAAGCTGGAAGCTCAAGGACTCCAAGGATTGCCAGCAGCCATCAGGAACTGGAAGAAAATCATGGAACAGATTATTCCCTAGAATTTCCGAGGGAGCATGGCTTTACTGACATCTTGAGTGCCGATGTCTACACTGCAGAACTGTGAGAAAATTAATTTCTGTGTTTTGCTTTATTTATTTTTTTTTATTATTAAGCTCCCAAATTTGGGGTCCTTTTTTAGGGCAGCCTTAGCAAAGTAATATCTAAGACATGCGTAGTTGGCTCCAGGAAAGCAACTGCTCAGGCTCTGCCCTTCCTGGGAGCTACCTATACTCCCAGATTTCACTTTCATGGATTGCCCTGTCACCTCTGTTTTCTGATAGGCTTACGAAAAGTCTTTGATTTGTTGTCTGTCCAATGTTTTAAAATTTGAAAGTGTGGTGCTTTCTGCATGTCTGAACTGACGCTGGAATTTTTGATTACATTAGGTTTAACTTTCAAAATCCTAAACAAGTTCTAGGCTCATTAGGAAGAGACAAAAAGTCAAGCCTGTTGACTTCTCTAAGTAGTCATTTCTTTTGTTCATCTTTCCAGGCCCTCAACCCCAACCAAACAAAAAGGAAAGATGGGAAAGAGAGAAACAAAGAACTCCATGTGTCCGGCTCTCGTTGTCTTGCTTGAGCTTTAAGAAATCTTTGTCTACTCCAATAACTGCAAAAGTTTTCCCTATGTTTTTTTCACTAGTTGTTTTATAGTTTTAGGCTTTATATTTGAATCTTTGATCCATTCTAAGTTGACTCTTGTTAACAGTGAGAAATAGGGGTCCAGTTTTATTTTTCTGCATATAGATAGTTCTTCCAGAACAATTTGCTGAAAAGACTTTCTTTTCTCCAGTGAATTGTCTTGTACCCTTTGTCAAAGATCAATTGGCTCTGTCGTTGGGGGTTTATATCTGGATTCTCTATTCTGTTCCACTGATCTTTATGTCTATTTTTGTGCCAGTACCATGTTATTTTGATTATTACCACTTTGTAATATATTATAAAGTCAAGTAGGGAAATGCCTCCTATTTTATTCTTTTGGCACAGTATTAACCTGGCATATGAAGTCTTTTATTATTCCAGACAGATTTATAATTGTTTCTCCTATTTTTGTGAAGAACGCTTCAGGTCATTGGATTGTAATCACATTTGAAAAGTAAATTAATGTGGGTAGGTGACATTTTGGTTATATTGATTCTTCCAATCCAAGAGTATGAGATGCCCTTCCATTTTTTTTTGTTTTTTGTTATCATTTCTTTTTTCAGTTTTCCCTAGTTTTGTCTCTAGAGGTCTTTCATCTCTTTGCTTAAGTTTGTTCCTAGATATCTTATTTGTCTTATGGCTATTGTAAATGGGATTGCTGTCTTCAATTCTGTCCGATTTTGTTTGTTGCTAGTGTATAGAAATGTTACAGAATTTTGTGTGTTGATTTTGTAACCTGCTACTTTACTGAATTCGCTTATCACTTCTACGTGTTTTTTTCATGGATGCCTTGGGATTTTCTCTGCATATAATCATATCATCTGCATAAAGAGAAACTTAGTTTCTTCTTTACTATCTGAATGTTTTTTTTTATTTTGCTGTCATGTCTGATTGCATTGGCTAGGGCTCTCAGCACTATATTGAAAAGGAGTGGAGAAAGTGTGCAACCTTGACTTGTTCCAGCTTTTAGTGAAAAGACATTTAGCTTTTCTCTATTCAGTAGGATGTTTTTAATGGGTCTGTCGTATATGGATTTTATTATGTTGAGGAATATCCCTCCTACCCCCATTTTGCTGAGAGTATTGATTATGAAGAGATGTTGTATTTTATCAAATGCTTTTTCTACATCTATAGATATGATAATATGATCTTAATTTGGACTATCCATTTTGGATGTTCAATTAGGTTATTTGTGAAGTAAATCTATCTTACATAGACTAACAAAGGTAAACTTCAATTTATGCACAGCCATCAATATTCATGAACAATATATCTAGCATACATTTCATATCTAAAAATATTAAGTGATAAAAATGGGCATCTAGCAGGTAAGAATTTGCCCCAAGTTATTTTCTAGTAAACCTAGAGAGGTAGAACCCAGCAGTTAAAAATACAGGGTTTCAAGTTGGACACTTATGGTAAAATTTAAGATATCCATTATAAAATGTGCCATTTTGTTTACTGGCCTAGCCACTGTAGTGTGTGCTTAGATGCTGTGCTCCATATGCTGTGACCACATAGAGGTCTGGTTCCAATCCTGGTCAAACCTGAAGTGTGGGCATGGTGGTACAGTCCCTTAGTCCCAGCTGGGAGACTGAGACAAGAAGATTATTAAATGGAAAGACTGTCTTAAAAAAAAAAAAAATCTCGTGCCAGCAAGTGGCATAGTGGTTAAGGGGTTGGATCCACATGACTGACCGCAGTTCAAGTCCTACACACGGCAGCTTGAAAGTTATGCTGGGCATGTGCATATGTGCCCAAAATCCTGAGAGAAGAATGGAGGACAAAGGATTGTGGAGTGGCTATTCTCCATGGAGGGGCTATCTTCCATGGAGGATGATTCTCACTTTCTTTTCAATATTTCTTTCTGTCTTTCTCTGGCAAGCCGATATGCCCTATGGCAAAAATCTTGAAAAACAAAAAACTTGTTTTCCTCATAAGTAAAATGACTAAAATATTAGTACCTATTGCATATGTTTTAGTGAAGGTTCAATGAATTAATACAGGTAAAACATTTGAAAGAGTGACTGGCATATAAGAAATGATCGGCCATTGCGGGATGCTATTGTTTTATTGAAAAATTTGGCTGAAGTGAAGAATAGAAGGCAACTCCATCACTATGCAGTGGTTTTGCTCAGAAGTCATTTTAAGGGGCATGTGGGGTAACCCTCCTGAGATGTCAGACCCTGGTGGAAGGTAAGGGTCAACCAAGTTAACAAAGATCTCAGAGTGTGAGACATGACTGAATGTTCCCTGACCTCATAATTTCTCTAAATCTGGTTACTTTTTATATGTTTGGGCTAGATGAAGCCTTCGTTTTCTTTTGAAGTTACTTATA
>NW_006160136.1:819988-822589 GCF_000334495.1 Tupaia belangeri chinensis
GGGAAAGAGAACCACAAGAAAGGGAATTGTTTCAGCAACTAGAAAAGAAGTAAACAGACACCTCTGAAGGAGAACATGGTACTTCTTTGAAACACCAAATGGATGTATGATAGGGGCTAGGTACTTTCAGCTGAACCCAGTGCAACAAGAAACAAGAGGACATAGATTTTTCCCCTGATACTGAAATATAATAAAAATAGCAAATAGCAACCATTTTCATAGTACTAAATTATTCCCCAAACCATCATACATGTTACAACTTTCATATACTTCAGTCCATCTAGTTGGTGGGTCGGGGATTTATCTTTCCCACCCCTTATTCAGATGGAAACATTGAGGTTCCAGGAAGTGAAATGATTTTTTTTCCCAAGGGCGGATAGAATTGCTATGTCCTTGCAAGAATTAATCTGCAACAGAGAATGGATCAGTAGTCCCTATTAATGAAAACTAATAAGAATGCCATTCTGTGTATTTGTCGTGAATCATTATTATCTTATAATTCTGAAACATTTTAAGAATGCAGTCATTCTTGGGACCAGCAGTTGGCATAATGGCTATGTCGCTGGACTCCTGTGTAGTCAACTGCGGTTCAAGTCTCGGACCAGGTGGCTTAAACTCACAACAGACACGTGTGCGAGCGTGCTCAAGATCCTGAGAGGAGAATGGAGGAGGAGGGATTGCAGCGTGGCCAACGCCCTGGGGGGATGTTTCTCACTTCCTCTCTGTCTCTGTCTTTCCAGCGAGCACATGTGCCCTATAGAAAAAACCTCTCCAAAAAAAAAAGAAAGAATGCAGTCGTTCTTATAGGATATCTAACACATCTTCCTATGTAAGACTAATGCTGCTTAGTCACTGTTTATTTCAAATGAAATATGACCTCTTCAGAGCACCTCACTACTTTTGTCTTTGGGTCTCTTTTTTTGCAAATTCTGACCTCCAGTTTCCCTCCTTCAACTTGCTCCCTCTCCACTGCATTTGGGTGACACCAGGAGATCATTGCTGGAGCTGCCAGTGTGGGCTGGCCCTCCCAGACTCCGTGTTCTCCTTCATGGGCTGTATGTGTACATTCCTCACTTGCAAATTTGTGCAGTGGTGAACCTAGTCCCTGCCCTCCTCAGAAACTGACTCTTGCAGTTGTGTCTGCAAAGGGCATGTTGCTGCCTGTGTGGGGCTTGCCCACAGCTGAGCCAGAGGTCTTTCCTCCTGAAACTTCTCCATGTCTCATTTAGAGAGTTGGATCCAGTTTCTAGAAAAGAAACTAGAAAAATCTGTTTTAAAAAAATATTTTTTTCTATCAGGTTGCTTTTTCTTCCGTCTATATTTTACTATTTCATAAAGTCCCTATTTATCTTTTCTCTGCTTTGTTGTTCTATATCTTTGGCACTGGCGGTTGGATTTTTGATGATTCACTTCTTTTTCGAGTCATCGTGATTTTTCCTGATTATGACAGAGATTTGGAAAAGTGCAAATTGACTTACAAAAGAAAATAAACACCTGTCATAATTTTACAGCAGAGAAATGAACTTTCTTTTTCTCTTTTCTTTTCTATATGTCATTATAAAAACACAAATTTAAAATTATACTATGTAATCCTGCGGGTTTTTTTTTTCGCTTACATTATGAACACTCACAATATTTTCTTAGTTACGCCACTTGAAATATTATATCAAATTCCCTTGAATAAACATCCCATAATATATCTCCTGGATTTAATTAATTAAAAAGAAAAATACCATACACTGTAGTACTAAGCACTGATGTGCAGCTTACTTTTGAGAAGCTGAACTTTAAACTACTTAAGTAAAAAAGGCATTTTCCATTATCAATGCTCAGAAAACTGCCTCGTGTTATTTACTTTAAGCTGCTTACATTGATTGGCCAGTGCGCTCAGATTCACATTGAGGATTTCAGGCTCAAAAGAGAAAAAATAATAATAATACTTGAGATAGTGTATGGTGAGGTATACTTAGTTTTTAAAATTTTATTTTGATGAAAATTTTATTTTCTTTAAATGTGAAACCAACAACTCAAGTTCAATTCAAGGTCAAGGAGTTCTGAATTTGATTTCTAACAATGATTTTTGAACTAATGATACATGGCTATTATTTAGAAGGCGCAGATCACTGTGTGGACTATCATTCAGACCAGCTGTGTTGCAAAAAAGGAAAATACGTGTGTGTGTTTTGAAATAGGTTACAATTTTCCTTTTATATTTACATACTCCCACACACGATCTACTTGAAGAAGTATAAAGTGTCTCCAGAAACAATCACAAAGACATTATCACACTGGTTTATTCCAAGGAGGAAACTAGTGATTTTTCACTTGCTTATCTTGCATGTTTATTCTGTGACCGTTGTCTCTTCCAAAATCAAACAACAACAAATAGAAATAAAAAACACTAATGAATTTTTTTTTCTTTCTTTTTTTTGGGGGGGGAGAGGTTTTCACTATAGGGCGCGTGTGCTCACCAGACAGACAGAGAGAGACATAGAGACAGAAAGCGAGAAATCATCCCCAGGGGGGATGGTCACGCCGCAATCCCTTCTCCTCCATTCTCCTCCCGGGATCTTGGGCACATGCGCACATGCACCCGGCGTG
>NW_006160136.1:823852-827799 GCF_000334495.1 Tupaia belangeri chinensis
TTAGCAGGGCCCCAGGGGGGACACGCACAGCCCGGAAGGGCCCGCGACGTCCCGCGGTCTGACGCAGCCTTGGCGCCCGCCCGCCTCCTGCCGCCGCCCACCCGGCGTGAGTTTTAAGCCACCGGGTCCAGGACGCGAACCGTGGTCGACTACGTGGGAGTCCAGCAACATAGCCATTTTATGCTAACTGCTGGTTCCCAACACTAATGAATGTTTTAAAAAAAGAAAGAGGTGACTATTTTTGACTCCAATATTTACTTGGGTTTTGAACTCTGCAGTACTCCTTTGCAATGAAATTGTCCAACTGCCAAGAGAGAAATGTGATTCAAGGTTCTTAATTTTCTGAGTGTCAGCAGTCTCTTTCATATTCGGTAACGCTTTCTCAGAAAATATTTGTAAAGACAAACAAAATACATAGCAACAAACTAAAGTAGTCGTAGTTTCTTATCAAAATATTTCTACATTTTTGATGTGGTAATCTATAGGTTTCTTTCTTAATGTCATGAACAAAATTAGATAAAATTCTGGATTTGAATTGTGGGTAACAGCTGTAATATGCTGTGGAAGTATTGTAATTTCAGCTGGTGTCAAAGCCATCTAAATAATACTATGATCTTGTTGCTGAGAATTATAATCAAAGGAAATGTTAAATTTCTGTTGGATGTTGGCAAAAATAAATAAATATATCTTTTTTTTTTCCCATTTAAGTTCAGGCTCGAGAGGGTAAGCCTTGACTTTCTTAGAGGGATATGGAGAACCCCTGTGGAGGAAAAGAAATAACTTCAGATAAACCTAGTGAATAAAACATAACCAGGTCTGTAATGGAGCACTAAGCCAGTCTGAGGGACCCCAAGGACTCACCACAGAAGTGATAACTTGCCTAGGTCTTAAAGGACAAGCAATGTTTTGCAAGATGAATAAGGAGAGAAAGGAATGTTTCAGGAGGTGGAACAATGCAGACAATAGCAGAAGGTGTGGAAATGAGTGTACCAGAAGCATGTAGAGGGATATGTATATTTATTTTTGAAGCACAAAGTCAAGAGAGAAGTTGGGGCAATAAGGCTGTTGTGGAAAGCAGGAGTGTGCATTAGAGAACACTGTGTGCATAGCTTGCAAGGAATTTTATTCAGTAAGGAATGGGGGATCTCTAAACAGCTGTAAGAAGAAGATTTACATAGTCTAATATATGTGTTATTTAAATAATTATTTATTTTGTTTATCATTACATATATTTTTTAATATACTACAGGACACCCATACTCACCAGAGAGAGATAGAGACAGACGGAAAGTGAGAAAGCAAGCCACCAGATCAGGGACTCAAACCTCGGTCAGTAGCATGGGAATCCAGTGCCTTAACTGCCACATCACCTGCTGGCCCTGATACATGTTTTCTATTTGGTATAGAAAACTGGCTGCAGTGTTAACGATGAGCTTGAGTTGACGAGAGACCAAGGAAGAAGGTACTTCAAAATTGGAGCAGAAATGATTAGTAAGGAAATTAAGACATTCATTTTAGAATGGAGACAAAGGATGAAGGTTAAAAAAAAAACATTTACGATATTGTGGTATATTGAATTATTAGTGTCTACACACCCACTGCATTTGTCATCTGACGTATCCTGCCCTAGAGAGCAGAGCATATTTTCCTTTTTTTTAATAATTTTTTTCTTTTATTATTTTTTATTTCATTTTCTTCCATACATTCAATCACATTATTATTTGTCTTACAAAATGGATATTTAAACAGGTGAACATTTCTCCCTAATACTGTTGATAAAACTACGAAATATCTTCAACAGATAATACCACACCTCTTTGTGCCATTAATGCTTTGCCTCCCTGTCCCTCCCCCAAATGTCTTTCCTCAGACCCTCCTCTTTCACACACACTATATCTGGTATTTACATCTATATACAGCGTTTCTATATCTTTTAGACAATTAGTTTCAGTCACAGAGTGCAGACACTCGGTATATATTAAGTGGGGACATACAATGTCTCTCCTTCATAGCATGGCTTGCTTCACTCAGCAGCAGAGTATATTTTTCAGTCCTTGACTTCGGGCTTGGCCCTGTGATTTCCTTTAGCCAATGGGATGTTAGTAGACTTGTTATAAACAGAAGTTCAAAACGTGATTGTGCAATTTATCCTCTATAGCTTTTTTCATCACTGTGAAGCAAATTGTAGGTAGTCTCTGGTTCCAGGAGAGTGAGGGGACTGTGGAACACATCTGAAACTCACCCTCAGTCCAAAGTCAAGCCCAGCTGCCTTGCAATCCAAATCAGATCCTCTTTGCTATGTCCAACTCCGGCCTAGAACAGAAGAATCACAGCACACTGCAGACACATCAAGATGAGAGTTAATGTGTATTAATACAGGCCACTGAGATTTATAGAGTACTGTTAGGCAACACATAGTGGTGAATAAAGATAGGATGTGAGAGTCAGTGGTTGCGTGGGTATAGATTTTAGGAAATGAGGGAAAATTGGACAAGATTCTCCAGATTCCAGTTAGAATTACCGAGACTACCACGGTTCCAAAACTGATACCGGGATTAATGGAAGAGAGACAGTTTTTGTGGCTAAAGTGAGTAAGGTCAGTATAAGACATGTTGAGTTGGAATGCAACATCTCGATGAGAAAACCTGGCGGACAGTTGGATGTACATAACCCAAAGCTTGAGAAGGTATCAGAACTGGAGACGAAAATGTAAGTCATTATGGTTTAGTTGGTAGTGAACGGCATGAAAGTTAACGAGATGCTCAGGTAGAGGACGAGCATGAACACAAAACTGGAGGAGAGAAAGCACAATGGCCGCACAAAGGAAGCCTACTCAAAACAGAAGCAGCTCCTAGAGCAGGATGAGAAGAAACCGCAACTAGATGAGAAACACAGTACTACAAAAAGTAAGACAGTTAGGAGTTTCAAGAAGAGAGAAATGAACATAACTGAACCTCACTGTTGTGGAAAACCAGATCACAAGTTGTCTGAGTAGTGACTTTGAGAGGGAAATCATCCTTTTGTCAGAAATATATTCCATGGGACCAGCAGTTGGCGTAATGGCTATGTCGCTGGACTCCCACATAGTCGACCACGGTTCGCGTCCCGGACCCGGTGGCTTGAAACTCATGCCGGGTGTGTGTGCATGCGTGTGTGTCCAAGATCCCGAGAGGAGAATGGAGGAGAGGGGATCACGGCGTGGCTGTCCCCCTTGGGAGGTGATTTCTCGCTTTCTGTCTGTCTCTCTGTCTCTCTCTGTCTGGCTGGCGAGCGCACGTGCCCTATAGCAAAAAACCTCTCCAAAAAAAAAAAAAGAAATATATTCCTAAATGAGCAATGAAATCCCTATTTCTCAACCACAAGCAGACCTTTATGCAATAGAATAGTATATTCAGGAGATTACTCTTTGAAAGTCTGTTTATAATTTTTGAAAGTAAAATCTTATGTATTATCTTAAAACCTGATATATGAAATAAAGTCTTTGTTCAGGCTCTTACTTTGTTAATATCTGATTCTTAAAACAACCATGAAGGTGGAAGCAGCTGATAAATTGGCATTCAAATTCAAACCTCGAATTTAGCTTCAATCCCATTATTCCTTTAGCTATATTACACCATACAGATAATGGCCACAAAGTGGAATACCAATTATGTGTGAGTGTGTTTCCATGTCTCAGTATTTAATGAGCCCATTTGAGCTACGAGACTCACTTTGGTTATTGTCAAAGGCAGACAAGAGCATCTTGGCAATAACTATGTTTTATTACATCTGTTAAGTAGAAATTTCGGTAATCTAGGATCAGGGCATGACTAACGTGTTTCTAGTTCAGTTTTAAAGCCTTATTATATTTTGCCTAAATGTTTAAAAATGTTGTGTTCCAGCAAGGTTGGATTTAATCAAAAGTTCGCTTATAAAATAGATTCATCAAGAAGCAATTTGTAAAAGTT
>NW_006160136.1:828263-831137 GCF_000334495.1 Tupaia belangeri chinensis
GTGTCCAAGATCCCGAGAGGAGAATGGAGGAGAGGGGATCACGGCGTGGCTGTCCCCCTTGGGAGGGGATTTCTCGCTTTCTGTCTGTCTCTCTGTCTCTCTCTGTCTGGCTGGCGAGCGCACGTGCCCTATAGCAAAAAACCTCTCCAAAAAAAAAAAAAGAAATATATTCCTAAATGAGCAATGAAATCCCTATTTCTCAACCACAAGCAGACCTTTATGCAATAGAATAGTATATTCAGGAGATTACTCTTTGAAAGTCTGTTTATAATTTTTGAAAGTAAAATCTTATGTATTATCTTAAAACCTGATATATGAAATAAAGTCTTTGTTCAGGCTCTTACTTTGTTAATATCTGATTCTTAAAACAACCATGAAGGTGGAAGCAGCTGATAAATTGGCATTCAAATTCAAACCTCGAATTTAGCTTCAATCCCATTATTCCTTTAGCTATATTACACCATACAGATAATGGCCACAAAGTGGAATACCAATTATGTGTGAGTGTGTTTCCATGTCTCAGTATTTAATGAGCCCATTTGAGCTACGAGACTCACTTTGGTTATTGTCAAAGGCAGACAAGAGCATCTTGGCAATAACTATGTTTTATTACATCTGTTAAGTAGAAATTTCGGTAATCTAGGATCAGGGCATGACTAACGTGTTTCTAGTTCAGTTTTAAAGCCTTATTATATTTTGCCTAAATGTTTAAAAATGTTGTGTTCCAGCAAGGTTGGATTTAATCAAAAGTTCGCTTATAAAATAGATTCATCAAGAAGCAATTTGTAAAAGTTCTTGACAACTGTGATGTTTAATTTCTTTTCTTTTTTTTTTTTTTTTTTGGAGAGTTTTTTGTTTGTTATAGGGTGTTGTGCACTTGCCAGACAGACAGAGACAGAGAGACAGAAAGCAAGAAATCACCCAGGGGGATGGCCACACCACAATCCCTTCTTCTCTAGTCTACCCTCGACATCTTGGGCACGCATGCACACACGCCTGGTGTGAGTTTTAAGCCACCAGGTCCAGGACTTGAACCAGGGTTGACTACATGGGAGTCCAGTGACATAGCTATTATGCTAACTACGGGTCCCAATTTCTTTTTTTAAATTGCCAGAGAACACATGTCCTCACCGCAGAGAGACAGTTGAGAAAGAGGGAAAACCATCCCAATGGGGCATCTTCATGCTGCAACGTGTTTCCCCTCGTTTCTCCACCCTGCTGGGAGTTGAGTACGTATACAACCTCAGCATGTTTTTCAAGCCATCAGGACCAGGATTCCAAACACAACTGGTCATGTTGGATCTGGCTCCCTCAGCCACCAACCAGTCTACAAGACTGACCTTACAAGTGCTGAACTTCCAACAGAGTGTGGGTTAGAATGCATAAAGAGAGTCAATAGTGAGAAAACTGATAATTCCACTTTTTTTATAATGCTGATAATTCCTATTTAAAAATGCAATTTTGGGGGACCAGCAGTTAGCGTAATGGCTATGTCGCTGGACTCCCACGTAGTTGACAGCAGTTTAGGTCCCGGAACCTGTGGCTTAAACTCACGCCAGGCACGTGTGTGCGCATGCTCAAGATCCCAAGAGGAGAATCGAGGAGAAGGGATTGCAGTGTTGCCATCCCCCCTGGGTGGTGATTTCTCGCTTTCTGTCTGTCTGTCTCTTTCTAGCAAGCGCACACGCCCTATGGCGAAAACCTCTCCAAAAAAAAGAAAAAAAAAATACAACTTTTGGCCATCGCCCATCACTTGTTTTTCTAGAATATCCATAAATTACGTAATTTTTTAGGAAAAAAAACTACTTTTTGCAATTTTCTGAGTTCTTAAAAATACAAATGCTTCTCAAACTATCTGTGGCAAAGAATTTTTTAAAAAGTATCTCTTTTACTGCAAATTATATTTTTATAAAATGCAGCAAACATGAAAAAATAGAAAAGACTAAATTTAAATCTCAATTTTTAATTACTATTAGATTCAACTGATATTAGATTACTCAGTCAAATTTTATAAATGTTTCTTTTTTTAAAAAAAAAAATGTACGAGAGGGTCCATGTGCTCTCCAGAGAAAGAGAAAAATTGAGAAGGCACCTGCGTGGGAGAATGGTCATGCCACAATCTTTTCTGTTCTATAACTTTCTCCTTTGAAGATTTGGGGCAAGCACATACATGTACTTGGAGTATTTCTCAACTGCCAGGTCTGGGACCCAAATTGTTGTTGGCCATGTAAGATCCAGCCCCCTTAAACCATGCCACAGGCTAGTGTACTACGAAAGTTTTTAAAAGTTGATTCTCAATCATTGTACTTATTCTGTCATAGGCCAGGGTCTTGCGGTTCACTCACTGACATCTCACCATTTTGGACCTGACATATCATCTTCCATGGTTCATACCTACATGATCTAGTCACACCTTCTGCTTTATGCTTGTCTTACTTGGGTTTAGGCAGGCATGTTTTATGAAGATGAAAGTTAACAGTGGAGGGAACGGTTATTGTCTGAGATGGACTTTATTGTATTCGAGGAGGGCAGGGTATTGAATTCAGTTAGTAGAAATAAAATGAGTAAATAATTAATAGTGTAAAAATAACAATGCTTTTGGAGAGATAGTCAAAACAAGGAGAGATAGTCAAAATAGCAGTTAGTGTAATGGCTATGTCTCTGGACTCCCATGTAGTTGACCGTGGTTCATGTCCTGGACCTGGTGGCTTAAAACTCATGCCGGGCACATGTGCGTGCGTGCCCAAGATCCCGAGAGGAGAACGGAGGAGAGGGGATTGCAGCGTGGCCATCCCACCTGAGGGGTGATTTCTCACTTTCTATCTCTCTGTCTCTGTCTGGCGAGCGCACGCACCCTATAGCAAAAACCTCTCA
>NW_006160136.1:833262-835882 GCF_000334495.1 Tupaia belangeri chinensis
TTTTGTGAACTTGGATTTTTTATTTCTTTTCTTTTTTTTTTTTTTTTTTGGAGAGTTTTTTGTTTGTTATAGGGTGTTGTGCACTTGCCAGACAGACAGAGACAGAGAGACAGAAAGCAAGAAATCACCCAGGGGGATGGCCACACCACAATCCCTTCTTCTCTAGTCTACCCTCGACATCTTGGGCACGCATGCACACACGCCTGGTGTGAGTTTTAAGCCACCAGGTCCAGGACTTGAACCAGGGTTGACTACATGGGAGTCCAGTGACATAGCTATTATGCTAACTACGGGTCCCAATTTCTTTTTTTAAATTGCCAGAGAACACATGTCCTCACCGCAGAGAGACAGTTGAGAAAGAGGGAAAACCATCCCAATGGGGCATCTTCATGCTGCAACGTGTTTCCCCTCGTTTCTCCACCCTGCTGGGAGTTGAGTACGTATACAACCTCAGCATGTTTTTCAAGCCATCAGGACCAGGATTCCAAACACAACTGGTCATGTTGGATCTGGCTCCCTCAGCCACCAACCAGTCTACAAGACTGACCTTACAAGTGCTGAACTTCCAACAGAGTGTGGGTTAGAATGCATAAAGAGAGTCAATAGTGAGAAAACTGATAATTCCACTTTTTTTATAATGCTGATAATTCCTATTTAAAAATGCAATTTTGGGGGACCAGCAGTTAGCGTAATGGCTATGTCGCTGGACTCCCACGTAGTTGACAGCAGTTTAGGTCCCGGAACCTGTGGCTTAAACTCACGCCAGGCACGTGTGTGCGCATGCTCAAGATCCCAAGAGGAGAATCGAGGAGAAGGGATTGCAGTGTTGCCATCCCCCCTGGGTGGTGATTTCTCGCTTTCTGTCTGTCTGTCTCTTTCTAGCAAGCGCACACGCCCTATGGCGAAAACCTCTCCAAAAAAAAGAAAAAAAAAATACAACTTTTGGCCATCGCCCATCACTTGTTTTTCTAGAATATCCATAAATTACGTAATTTTTTAGGAAAAAAAACTACTTTTTGCAATTTTCTGAGTTCTTAAAAATACAAATGCTTCTCAAACTATCTGTGGCAAAGAATTTTTTAAAAAGTATCTCTTTTACTGCAAATTATATTTTTATAAAATGCAGCAAACATGAAAAAATAGAAAAGACTAAATTTAAATCTCAATTTTTAATTACTATTAGATTCAACTGATATTAGATTACTCAGTCAAATTTTATAAATGTTTCTTTTTTTAAAAAAAAAAATGTACGAGAGGGTCCATGTGCTCTCCAGAGAAAGAGAAAAATTGAGAAGGCACCTGCGTGGGAGAATGGTCATGCCACAATCTTTTCTGTTCTATAACTTTCTCCTTTGAAGATTTGGGGCAAGCACATACATGTACTTGGAGTATTTCTCAACTGCCAGGTCTGGGACCCAAATTGTTGTTGGCCATGTAAGATCCAGCCCCCTTAAACCATGCCACAGGCTAGTGTACTACGAAAGTTTTTAAAAGTTGATTCTCAATCATTGTACTTATTCTGTCATAGGCCAGGGTCTTGCGGTTCACTCACTGACATCTCACCATTTTGGACCTGACATATCATCTTCCATGGTTCATACCTACATGATCTAGTCACACCTTCTGCTTTATGCTTGTCTTACTTGGGTTTAGGCAGGCATGTTTTATGAAGATGAAAGTTAACAGTGGAGGGAACGGTTATTGTCTGAGATGGACTTTATTGTATTCGAGGAGGGCAGGGTATTGAATTCAGTTAGTAGAAATAAAATGAGTAAATAATTAATAGTGTAAAAATAACAATGCTTTTGGAGAGATAGTCAAAACAAGGAGAGATAGTCAAAATAGCAGTTAGTGTAATGGCTATGTCTCTGGACTCCCATGTAGTTGACCGTGGTTCATGTCCTGGACCTGGTGGCTTAAAACTCATGCCGGGCACATGTGCGTGCGTGCCCAAGATCCCGAGAGGAGAACGGAGGAGAGGGGATTGCAGCGTGGCCATCCCACCTGAGGGGTGATTTCTCACTTTCTATCTCTCTGTCTCTGTCTGGCGAGCGCACGCACCCTATAGCAAAAACCTCTCAAAAAAAAAAAAAAAAGAACACACAGTGGGCATGAGTGTAAGCATGCCCAAAATGCTGAAAGGAGAATGAAAGAGAAGGAACGGTGGTGTGGCCAATTCCCCGAGGAGTGCTTTTTTAATTTTTCTCTCTTTCTTTCTGTCTCTCCAGCAAGTGCATATACTGTATAGCAATTTTAAAAAATTAATAATAGTATAAGTGGACCGCACATATGGCTCTGTGGAAATTACCCAATTTGTAGAAAGGCTAGATTTGATGTAATCTAAGGTCCTATACATAATTAAAATTCCATCTTTTTTTTTTAAAGAATTAGTCATTCAATTTTATTTATTCATTCATTTATTTTAATTTGACCAGAGAGAGATAGACAGAGAGAGAGAGAGAGAGAGAGAGAGCAGAGGGAAAGTGGGAAAGCAAGCCGCCAGATCCGGGACTCGAACCGTGGTCGGCCATGTGGGAATGGAAGAGATGATTGTTTTGGTTACTGTTGCTATGAAACAGACTACTTCAAATGAGTGGCTTGGAATAAACATTTTTCTATG
>NW_006160136.1:835920-840744 GCF_000334495.1 Tupaia belangeri chinensis
CAGGAATGGCTTGTTTCTGCTTTACCTTGGCTAGAACCTAGCTGAGAAGACTCAAAGTTCCTGGGCTGGGAGAATTTGAAGATCAGGCTGACAGGTAGAATACCTCTTCATTGGATTCACTGTGTGGTATGACTTCTTCAGAGTGTGGTGATCTCTGGCATTAATAGTTGAACTTCCTACGAAGCTCCAAGAACAAGGGAGAACCAAAACCATTTTTTCAGACCAAGTTCAAAAGTCATATGGCACGGCTTCTAATCTACTCGACTGATTATGGGTGAGTCTCAAGTCCAGCCAGATGCAAAAATACACTTCATCATTCAGCGGGAGGAGTTTCAAAAAATTTGCAGCTGTTGAGACTTAGCAAACATTACCCCAGGCTAATGTTCCTTTGAACTGAAGGGGACTGGGAAGGCCTCAGAGGCAAGAAGGTCACTTTGACCTTCCCCCTTCTTCCTGCATGTCGCATGATCAAGTTATTTTCTTTCCAACCTTGTCTGAAAGTGGGTCAAAGACTCTCCTTCCAGAGGAGTCCCGTCCTTTGGCTGAGAGGAAAGAATGACACACCAAGGGGCCAAGAACCATCTTTTAAAAAATATTTAATTTTATTTGTTATTATTTTTTTAATTTAATGAGAGAATGAGGGAGACAGAGAGAAAGTGAGAGAGCAAGCCACCAAGTCCAAGACTCGAACAGTGGTTGGCTATGTGGGAGTCTAGCACTTCAACCACCACGCCACCTGCCAACTCTCAAGAAGCATCTTTTTTTGGAGAGGTTTTTCGCTATAGGGCGTGTGTGCTCGCCAGACAGACAGAGAGACATAGAGACAGAAAGCGAGAAATCACCCCCAGGGGGGATGGTCATGCCGCAATCCCTTCTCCTCCATTCTCCTCTCGGGATCTTGGGCACGCATGCACATGCGCCCAGCATGAGTTTTAAGCCACCAGGTCCAAGACGCGAACCGCGGTCGACTACATGGGAGTCCAGCGACATAGCCATTATGCTAACTACTGGTTCCCTCAAGAAGCATGTTAACAAAACAGGCCTTGCTGATTTGCCCGCCTGCCTCAGTCTATTAGCATTAGATCATACCCTTTCTGTCCAGTCATACTTTTTTCTACACCGCTGTCAATTCTTCATCAAATCTAAGCATAAAAATAGTTTTCCTGGGTCTTCGGGCCTTCATTTCTGAAGGCTACTATGTCACATAAAACTTTGTTAATAGGTTTGTTATCCTTTTCTCTGTTAACCTGTCCTTTGCTGTAAGTGTCAGACATAACTCTTGTGATAGGTGAGGAAAACGTATTACCTTTCTGTCCCTCCAGAGCCATTTTTGTAAAACATCGTTAAAGGATAAAAGCGAGCTAGATGGCACCAAGCCATGTTTTCCCACAGTATTATAAATTTAATCAACTTGACTCTGAAACTTTCTCACAAGAATTTTCCATGCAGATGCATAGGTTATGTGCTTCTCCTTAGATCAATATCACAAAAATAACTACTTGGAAGAGAGTCAGATGAAAAGACTACAACAGAAGTATCAAATGCTTCTTCCACATTTACAGGGTTGTTTATTCACCTCTCCACCCCTGGATTTCCTTGACCCGAAATAACTTTCTGCAAATGGAAAGGGGGAAAGGATTATTTATTAAGTAGCTTTCAATCACAGAGTTCTTAAAGGATTGTATTCTAGCCAAAACACATACTGAATTTTATAGTCTTTTTTTTTAAATTTATTTATTCACATGTATCTCACCTTTGTGCTATTACTCAGGGTGCAGAGCAGAGAACCAGATTTTTTTCCAATGTGCTGATAAATG
The DNA here is from genome assembly GCF_000334495.1 of Tupaia belangeri chinensis. Taxonomy (NCBI): domain Eukaryota; kingdom Metazoa; phylum Chordata; class Mammalia; order Scandentia; family Tupaiidae; genus Tupaia; species Tupaia belangeri. The sequence goes on from NW_006160136.1 coordinate 837,738, forward strand.
TTTTCTAGTCATCTGCAAGGCTGCTAAATGCCTGTGTTTTATTGTTGTTTTAATTCTATTTTGGAGACACAAGAAAGGACTAGGAAGATTCTATAGGACACATTGCTATTCACAGACAAGTTGTCCTTTGCCATTTCAGCCCATCTTCAGTCATTGACAAATCAGTTCCCATGTTCAAAACACAGTTCGCAAAAGGCAAATTCAGAACAGCAAAGTAGCCACTCAGAGCAACTCAGAAGAGGAGTGAAAAAACTATGAATACATCCGATGTTTCCTTTAAAATGAGAAAGAAATCATTACCCGTGTAGCAGAACACACAGAAACGCCTAGGCCAGAAACCTGTTTGATAATAAATGTTCTCATCTCTACATGGCTTTATTCTCACTGCTTGAGAAACAGATGGGTGCTAATGAGCACCCTTCTGAGTGGAGGTTGATCTCTTCCTTGGCCCTGCCAGTCTTGAAATAGGTTCCAGCTAACAGAGATACTTGTCCAACAGAAGCGAGAGCGAGTGTTATGGTATGATGAATCCTCAAGCAGTCCTTCTGCAGGAACAAAACAAATCATGTAAGAAACTCTATTCTAAACAAATTCCGTCTATGGTTGGGTTTATACATATGCTATCTAGCTACTTCCCTCCCCTTTTTCTAAATAATAATTTGGTTGAATTATCCATATATATCAAACCAAACTATTTTTGGGGGGGATCTATGATATTTAACCACAATTCTCATTCTTTAACATACACAGGAGTAAGTAGGAGATCTTTTGTAAATGCAAATTATGAGTATGCAGACCCCAATGGTGGCAGGTAGGTGTGATCTGAGACTGACACCAACGGTGCAGGGCCAAAGGCTATACTTTGATAAAGATAGGTGGCCACAATATATTTTGGGTTTTATTTATTAGAATTTCAAAAGTAACTCTAATTATAAACAGCATTACATAATGCTTCTCCCTACATGAACTGGATCAAATTACTACTAGTTAACCAGAAGTTTATGGTCAAGTCAAAAACTTTTCCACCTTTTCACCAGAAGCATGACGATTGTCAATGTCAGAATTACATCATTAGGAACTATAAATTCATGAAATTAATGAGAAATGGTAGAAATGGTAGAATTACTGTGTGTGTATCAAACATGTGACAAGTTCATTTGAATGTATAATTTGGAGGTTTCAAGGTTGAGGTTCTTTTTTTTTTTTTTCTTTTTTGGAGAGGTTTTTGCCTATAGGGAGCATGCGCTTGCCAGAAAGAAAGAGACAGAAAGCGAGAAATCACCCCACCCCCACCAGGGGGATGGCCACACCACAATCCCTTCTCCTCCATTCTCCTCTCAGGTTCTTGGGCATGCACGCATGTTCACCCAGAGAGAGTTTAAGCCACTGGGTCCGGGACTTGAACCATGGTCAACTACAAGGGAGTTCAGCGACATAGCCATTACACTAACTGCTGGTCCCCAGGTAGGGGTTCTTGAAGGATGTATTTTCTTTGCACATTGGCTGTTTGTTCTTTTTTTGGGGGGGAGAGGTTTTTTTGCTATAGGGTATGTGCACTCACCAGACAGACAGAGAGACATAGAGACAGAAAGCGAGAAATCACCCCCCAGGGGGGATGGTCACGCCGCAATCCCTTCTCCTCCATTCTCCTCTCGGGATCTTGGGCACGTACATACACGCACTCGGCGTGAGTTTTAAGCCACCGGGTCTGGGATTCGAACCGCAGTTGACTATGTGGGAGTCCAGTGACATAGCCATTACGCTAACTGCTGGTCCCCCGGGCTGTTTGTTCTTAATCTCAGAAACACTCATGGGACATTTGGAGGAGCCAACCACACTCACAAACACACACACTGAAATTAAATTTACTCTGTTCTAGTAGCATCCTCAAATGTGTGTAAAGAAACCATTCTAGACATTTCTGTAGATTCACAGCCTTTGACTAATTTCCAAGCTGTGAGCCAACAGGAAAAGGTAATGGTATGTAATTAAAGAAAGCTATGATTTGCACATTAACGAGCAATGAAAATACAACCACAGAGGGGAGAATGAAACTGTGGCCAGCTAATAAGTGTACTTATTAAGTCTAAAGAAATAACCTAGAAACAAATCTAAGACGTTCCTAAACAGTGCAGGATGATTATTTTGGTCAACAATTCCACAGGGAAGATGCAGCTTAAGAAGTTTAAGAAACTGAGAAATAGGAGGGGAAATGTACCCAGTTATAGTTATAAGTAAAACATTTTTTGGGGGATAGATCGTAGATAAAGGGAAGGATAATGGTGAGAAAAAGGACATAGAGAAAGCCATGGGGAAAAGGAGAAAAATGAAATATGCCTTTTTAACCTCAGCCTTCAATCTGGAAGATGATGGGAAAATTTAAATTTCAAAGTCATCACAAGAACTTGGAGAATAACCTTGATGGAAAAATTTTTAGTAGAACTACAGAGACCTTCAATGCCCAAAATCAAAAGACACAGATGAGCAGTCTCTTGAAGAATTTATTCCTCTCCTTATGATAACTTTGTGAAACACTAACTCTCTTACTAGAAATGAGACAAATATTATTTCTGGCCTTTGAGAAGTTTTGGTGAAGGGTAATGTCTACAAACATATATACTCACATACTTTAGTAGTCCAGAAATGCAAGTTCAGTAAAAACTCTGGGCCTTCCTTTTCTTTCTGAGAGCTTTGGGTTCAAATCCCAGACCCTCCACTTAGGACTACTAAGAAGTAATCCAACCTTGGGCAAGGCACTTCACCTCTTTAAATCTCTGGTTAACTATCTTTAAAGTGGAAATAACATATCTATAAGTCAAGACTGTTGGGAGAAGTATGTATGAGAATGCTCAGCTTATAAATATGTAACATTTGTATTTCTTCCCTTCTATACTATCTGATTAAACATTGCTGCATATTGCCAAGTTTAAAAAGGATGTGGGATAGTCACAATGAAAAATCTGGCTTTGTCACTAGTTCTTTCTCTCCCTTTCCTTCCTTCCTCTTT